>NC_056743.1:70327241-70514741 GCF_019279795.1 Protopterus annectens
GAAATAACAATAGACGTAGTAATTTATTTCAAGTATGTCTCTCGCATACATACAGTAGTAACAGTAAAGTATGCTAGCTTACCTCTCACTACTGCATACTAGTACCACAAAGATGTATTGATGGTTTAACTGAATAAACAACAAAAAGATCAGTCACTTTTATCCAGAGAAAGTCCCACCCCACCCAACAGTTATAGGTTCTTTGCTGACTGCGTAAAACCTATTTGTTTGATTGTGATAAATTAATAATTGCAGCCATGGTAATGTATTTCAACATTTTTTTCACAGAAACAGTAGCCACAGGTTAATAAGATATTCCAATTTGCTTCACACAAGTCCCATTAGTCCTGTAAAGCCAGAATAGGGAGAAAATAGCAGTTCCAGTCATTATCATCCACTGAGGAAACCCTAGCTATACCTATCAAATACAATCGCTTTGGTAACTGGACATATCTCAGATACCTGACTTTAACAAAACGTAAAAGTGATATGATGTGAGTCAACTCCACTTCACACAGATATAAGGTTGCCAGCTAAGCCAGCCACAGCAAAGTACTCAATCTGACATTAGCTTTATAAGGTTCCTTCTACTGTCTTTGATATCTGATGGTCTGTCACAATGAAAAAAATACCTCAACCTCCAAGCTCTCATTGTTTGCAACTAGGACAACATTTCTGCAATCCTGCTTAGTGTATGGGCTTTCTGCTGTGTCCCACCCATGATCTAGATAATGAAATCTAATTCATCATCTAGATCATAGGTGAGACAGAACAGAACAGAAAGCCTGCAAATTCAGTGGTGAGTTCAAATGCACAGCACTCTCCTATAGGTTGCCACAATCAAGGCTACTTTGAAATGGTTGCTGCAGTCCAAGTATCTATTTATTTATTTGGTTAGTTAGTGCAAGAAAAGAAATGTTGCAGCTACATTTCCTTACTTAAGAATAAATAAATAAATTAATAAATAAAAGTCACAAAGCACTTCGAGCTGACTGCCAGCTAGTTTGCCTAGGGTTATGGCAGGCTTTGGCTGCATGATTTCATGCCTAGTGTCTGAGCCAGTTTATAGACGAGAGAAGCACAATGATAGGAATATTGTTATCATAGACACACTTCTAGCCAGCTAAGCCTTAGAGAATCTTACTCGAGCCTTATAGGTTCATAGGTTAGTACTAGGCCAACTGCCCTTATAGGCCATTTTAAGCCTAGCCAGTTACCCCATGTCAGAATTAAACCCTGCACCATGTGTTTCTAAGGTAAGCACCTTAACCATTACTCCAATCTCCCACCAAAACAGCCTCTGCAAGGCTCGAACCCAGGACCCAGCACACTATAGACAAAGTCATTTACCACTAAGCCATGCCAGATATATGTTTAAGCAAAGAATTTTTCTCTGGAGAGTTTTCTGCCTTGCTCAATATAATGAGTGATGTATATTTGCTGAATTAATGCTTTCATGGTTCATGCATTAGCAAGTTAGAACCTTCAGTGTTGTACGAGAACTTGAAAAGAAATCACATTTTCTTAACTCACTTGCAATGCCAAAGTCATGTATTTAAACTTTGCAAAAGAAAAATAAAACTACATGATTTGTATTACTTCCTATACTGAACAGTGCCTTCAAACAACTGTATGGTGTCTTAGGGACTTAATTTAACAATGTCAATAACTTCAAATATTTTACGATATGGTTAGATTGAACCCCATTCATTGGATAATCCTGTCTCTCAGCTTAGGGCTAATGGTAATAAACATATAAAAGGGATGTTGAAAATTCTCACTCAGCTTGTTGAGTTATTTTGGTGACTAAGCCTATTTGAGTTTATTTCTCCAGCACCTTCATAGTAGAGGAATTGACATCTGAAGTTTTGGGCTGTTTTTACTGTTGACTAATATTGTAATGTTTAAGTGTTTTTATTTTTCATTTTTCACAAATAACAAAGAACTGAAGTCAGTCCTGTACCTTAACATTGGAGACAGCTATCTCCTCACATATCTGTAGTGGTTTTTGTACTTGTTTGTCCTGTGACTCAAGTTTGTGACATACAGGGTCCTTGGATGTGAAGTGGATTTACCAGAGCTATTGGTGATCTTTGTCATCTCCCTCTCTAGCTGACATTGTCTTTTGCTATCTCTCTATGTCTCATTCTCTCTTACATGCTCAAACACACACACACACACACACACACACACACACACACACACACGCACACACACACACACACACACACACACACACACACACACACACACACACACACACACACACACACACATTACTTTTTTAATTTTGCACTCGCTAAAGAGCAAAGCCACATTTAGCAAGCTTAAAAAATGGTGTCTGTGTGTTTTTTTTTCTGTCTGAGTTTCACAGCACGTTAAATTGTTGCCATGATGTACAGGACTTGAATTTTTCCAGACATTAGCCATGCATTAACATCCTGTTCTAGAACATTCTTTATCAAGTCAAACTGAAGATATATGCTTGTTTCATTCTCAAAAGTTAATTAAATTGTACTATAAATTTGAATACCATACAGTGGCATAGTGGCTAATGTTACCTTACAGCAAGATGTTTCCTGGCTTGATTCTCGGCTGGGGTGCCTTCTGTGTGGAGCCTTCATGTCCTTTTTACATTCACATGGCTTTACTCCAGGTGCTCCGATTTCCTCCCACATTCCAAAGACATGCAGTAGGTGGACTGGACATTCTAAACTGGCAATAGTTATGAGTGTGCATGGAAGAGTGTGATATGAAAGAACAACTTCGCCAGGGCTTGCCACCTGGCGGGTGTGAACCTTGGCTCTACATGATTGTCACTGTTGAAGTGACACCCCACCCTCAGGTGAAAAAATGGGAAAAGGGGGGTTCTGAATGGATGGATGGATTTTAGTTTGTTAATTACAGAAAGCTGTCAACTTTGAATAACAATTCATTGTTTGGCATTATTATTATTATATGGTCAAATTTTTTACCTTTGTTCAAACTTTTGTATACTTCTTTAGAATAAAGCAAGTAAATAAACTTGAATCTGAATGTGAACCCCCTTCTTGAATTGTATTTTTTAGTCTTTTTGGCAAAGACAACATTGTGCTACTCTGATGTTTCTAACTCTTGGCTATAAGTGTGGCTTGACTGTTTCTCCACTAGATGGCAGCAGAAAGCACTACAAGGACACTGGACATGTAGCCAACTCTTTAGTAAATCTGTATAGGTAATTCAGTTATATACAACCTGTTAAAAAGTTATAGAAAATATTAGCTGAAGATCCCATAAAACACAACACAATCACAAACAGATATGTAAAATGACTTAGTGCACACTTGAAAAAGGTACTGATTGTACTTGCTTTGGTAGCAGATATATTAAATTTGGAACAATACAAAAATATTTGTGTATTGAGACACACGATCAGACGATGAATGTCAGTCTTGAGTAAAGCAACTTTAAAACAACAGCTTTTGTTGGTGCTTCTTAAATCAATCATTTTGACAATGCATATACTTAATGACAATATACATATTCAACAGATATAGTACATGAGACTCGCTGTGCCACATATAAATAGAAAGAGCTCAGTGCATGCCCAACAGAGAAATCCACTGCCTAAAAACTTTTAAACTTTTATGACTGCAGTTGATCAAATGCAATTAAAATGACTGGTTTTCTATATCTTCATAGGATACAGTTTTTGTTTTCAAATTTCATTATCTCAGTGTGAGAAACTCAGGAATGGAATACTGTGTAGAGAAAGCATGTTACAAAGTGATATTGTGTTAATGTTGTTATGTTAGTCATTCCAAGACACAACCCCACATGTACATGCATGCATACATACATACATATATGTGTGTGTGTATCTTCACACAAAGACACACAGATAGAGTGCTTCTTTGTGAATATGTGTCTAACTATATATATATATATATATATATATATATATATATATATATATATATATATATATATGGATTCACTTCATGACACTGAAATATCAAAACACTGAAACCAAAACACTGAAACTTCAAAATCTTGAAAAGTCAAAACACTGAAATTCAAAACACTGAAACTCAAACACTGAAACACATATCATACATATACTGAGTTTAAACAACATAAATCATAGCACTTTCCCCTCACAACCCCTGCTACTTAAATATATCAACTCCAAGATTTAAGTGCAAACTTGGTGGAAATTGCTATGATTTATGTTGTTTAAACTCAGTATATGTATGATATGTGTTTTCAGTGTTTTGAGTTTCAGTGTTTTGAACTTCAGTGTTTTGAATTTCAGTGTTTTGAAGTTTCAGTGTTTTGGTCTTCTGTATTATGAAGTTTTCTTATTTTCAGTGTTTTGAGGGGTCTATGTTAAATGTTCGAACATCCAAAATGTCAAACATTACATGTTCGACATCAAAGTAAAAAAAGAAAAAAACACTTTAACAGCGTAGGCAGGGGGGCAAGCCCCCCTGCACCCCCCACACCCCCCCTACTTAAGTATACCAACTCGGAGACCGCACTTCAGTGCAGTGCCGTTGAAAGTCTATCTTCGAACATTCAAAATTTCGATCATTTGGTCTCAACCATGCAACGTTCAAAATTTTGAGCATTCGAAGATTTGTCAGGTACCCGTTTTGAGCTTTCAGTGTTATGAAGTGAATATATATAAACATCTTTTATGTTCACCCCCCTCACACCACCTTAGTAAAGGGTGCTAACCCTAGCCCTAATGCTGCCCCGTCCCCAACCCCAACCTTAACCCTACACCTTACCTAAAGAAAAACCTTCCCATAAGACTGCCACTACAAGACACACTCGGGCACACATATGCACATAAACATACACTAACAGGGTCTATATTAAATCAGCGAACGCTGATTCGTCGTCCCTAGTTCATCAAACGCTAACAATCCCGAACACTAAAATCGCTGTTCCACAAAAAAAAAAAACTTAAAACAGTATTTAACATGGGGGGGCTTTGCCTCCCCACCTCCCCCTATGTGGGGGGCTGTGCTCCCCACACCCCCCCTACTTAAATATACCAACTCCAAGATTGCACCACAGTAGAGGAAATGGCAAACTCCTGAAACCGGCCCAGCAATTTCTTTCCCTGAAAAAAAAAATCACTGTTCCGGGTGTTCGGCATTGTTAGCATTCGATCAAATAGGGTCGATGAATCAGTGTTCGCTTTTTTAAGCATTCACTGATTCAATATAGACCCCACTAACAACACTATAGCTATCTCCTTACTTTTCCCTGACCCTAACCCTTTATGTGCTAAAGTTGACTCCTGGTCAGCAGGTGCACCTCTGTAATTGCATACAGTGGTCCTTGCTGTGTGCTGTGAGCACCGTGCTCCACTTGAATCCAGCATGTGCCCCTCAGACCAGTAGAACTGTTTAGTAGTAACAGTAATAGTTTAATAGTAACAGACACAGTAATCCAGCACTAACGTAGGGCTAATATTATTGCTAAACTATGCATGGGACCCTAGTGATAAAACCTCAGCACTGTTTTACTGTATTAATGAGGGGTGAATGGTGTACTCTAAATGTGCACCATATCTGCAGCAGACAGTTCCTAAGGACTGTTAAACTATATTAATGTAATACCTTATCTCTACTGACAACTCCTGAGCAGTGTTATACTGTATTAATGCAAGGTGTACACCATCCTCCAACTATGCAGATCACCAACATTAACAACCTCTGATTAGTGTGATACTATAGTAATGTAAGACATGTACTATACTTTCACTGTGGAAATCCCTGAAAAGTATTGCATTGTATCAATGAAGGACATACACTGTGCACATTACCTGGACGGACAACCCTTGGATAGTGTTATAGTGCACATTACCTGGACGGACAGCCCTTGAATAGTGTTATAGTGCACATTACCTGGACGGACAACCCTTGGATAGTGTTATAGTGCACATTACCTGGACGGACAACCCTTGGATAGTGTTATAGTGCACATTACCTGGACGGACAACCCTTGAATAGTGTTATACTGAGTTAATGTAAGGTACAGAATGCATGACAACTGTACCACCTGCCTGAAAGGACATCAGAAAATTATCATACTGTACTAATTTAAGACACATGGGGTAATCCCAAAGTGCACCCGATAATAATGCAGCACTGTGCATTTTGTAATATTATAAAATTCCATAATTCCACACCTGGATTGCCCATCAACAATCCAGATATTATTATAACAACAGAAACCTGACTTTAAAACATTATAAAAGATGAAGAAATTCTGCTCCCTGGCTACAGCCTATTCAAGCAACACAGGATACATGAAACAACCAGGGGAGTTGCCATTTTCTACAAAATCTCTCTTTCACATTTCCCTGAATCACCTAAAGCCACCCCCAACAGAAAATGCTGAAATTCTTATAGCCTAACTAAAATTTTTTAAACATAAAAAAATCTGTATAATTAGGAATTTACATACTCACGGATGGAAACAACAGAACCATTGCAGAAGATTTTCCCTTCTGGGCCTCATCAAACCTGCCTCAAGAAAGCATCATATCAGAAGATATAAATATTGACTGGCAAGCAATAGTCTGCAATTCTCCCAGTGCTGCTATACACCTTTATAAATATGGGTCTATATTATAATCTCGAAGTCTGACAAAATCGAATACGATATTGTCGACACGGGATTAGCAAAAACGCACTACATCGAATGTTTAAACGGAAAATCTCGGTAGGGGGAGATTTCCATTTACTTCAATGTAGTGCATTCTCGAAGTTGGTATATTTAAGTAGGGTGGGTATGGGTGGTGCAGACCCCACGTGGGGGGTGCAGGGGGGCTTGCCCCCCTGCCTACACACTATTTAGTTTTTTTTTTAATTTAGTATTTTTTTTGTTTCGATGGTTTAAGACTTCGATCATTAAAGTTTGATCTTTAGTGCTTTGAAGTTTTAAACCTTCAAGATTATAATATAGACCCATAAATACAGCTAGCTCATCTTGATGGCAACAAGACAAAAACATAGTGAGAAAAAGTCCATCATTGATTGGATACTCACCAACACTTCTAATAACGTTACCTCCTCCAGCAACCTCCCAGACAGCTGAAGTGATCATTTCTCCTCCTACATCTACTCAAAATCAGTACCACTGGAATTATGTCTGAAACCTAACCTCCTTCCAACAAGACCGTTTCATCAGACTTAAAATCAGTCAATTGGCATAGGTTGCAGTCACTACAGCTAGACAATGCCGTCATATTTTTAACTCTACTTTTCCAAAAATATTGTTAATGCTCATATCCCTCTAAGAAACAAAAAAAAGCCTGGAAAACCTGGAACCAAAACAAATTTGAGTTAACCTACAGAAATAAAAGCAACTGAAAAATTATACCAAACAACAAATTAGATCAGATAAAAAATCCTATTACTCAATACTGTAGACCTAAAGTCGTAATAATCTAAAGCTCTTCTGGTCATCAGTAAATTATCTACCAAACCCTGGACACTCTAAGCAACCAATACTAACAAGTATGTACATCCACTAAATCCACTAAGGTACAATTTATTTCAAATTTCATTGAATCAATAATCTCTCACCTTGACCCCTCAGCAACCTCCTGCCATGACCTTCTCTACCACAGCAACACCCGCAACTCTTCACCCGACCTCAATGTCCTCTCATTCAAACTCATACCTACTACAACCAAACAAAAACTACTGCAACAGGTAAAGACTGCTCATTTAGTCCCTGTCATCCTATCATACCTTATCATAGTGGCAAATGCATTGGAATGCCCAATTCCATTCAATAAACTGATCTCTGAAGGAAAGTTATGTCCCTGAAACCCGGAATAAATCCTTCCTCTTACCCCTACACAAATGTGGTGACTCCATAGGCTTTACCAACTATAAAGCAATAGATATACTATATTCATTATCACAAATCCTAGAAAAATGCATTCAGTCACAACAGCTCACTTTTATCACTCAAAATAACATATTCATACCAACACAACATGAATTCCACCTCCATCACAGTACCACCACCTCTCTTCTCAGTGTTATACAGCCATTCATTAGAGATACAAGGAACTTAACAGTATTTATGGACCTCTCCAAAGCCATTCACACTGTCTCTCACCAAAAGCTAAGCTAGAAAATGTACACCCTAGGACTCCACCCCACTTCTCTTGTCTGGTTTGATACCCACTATTCCAGTAGACAATAGCCTATCAAATGGCAAAGAGGTATCCATCCTTTCTTTCCATATCAGTGACAACCTCCAACTATTTATTTTTGGCCCCTTACTCTTCCATATATTTATGAATGACCATCACTTAGCTTACAAATGAGTCACTGTTATTCAGTACACTGACAATACCATCCTTATATGCTCCAACAAAAATATTCATAACTTGCAAAAAAAAACAGCAATCTTTCACATCTATAGCACCCTGGCTGAATGGTAGACAACTAATGCTAAATTTAAACTTTCGCTATCCCTTTTAAACAAGTCACCTCACAAAAATCCCTTTTTAGTCTAAGATCCAGTAACAATACCAGAATCAACATAGTGACCTCTAAAAAGATTCTGAGTTACCAAACACAATAATCTAAAATTTGATTACCACATCACTGAAGGAGTAAGTAAAAAAACATCAGAAACTTGGTACCACCTACAGAGCCAAGCCATTCCTTACATCTGATGACAAAAATATAAAATAGAATCAACTTTCCTACCATACAATCTGCCCCCCAAAAATATGCTCAAACAATGCTATAACAAAATAACAAGGGCCACTTCTAGTATGCCCCATAGCAACTAACCAAAGTGTGTAATCTCACCTATAAACCCAAAAATTACTCTAGCCTAAAACATTTCTTACAACTTTACCAGCCAAACAGCCACCTTCAATCAGCTGAGAAATCCCTCCACGTAGTAACAAAATCCAAAAACTCTTCAGGGGATGCTCTGTACTCTTCATATCTTTTTATCCTCCTAAGACTCGGGCAAATCAAACACACTGCAGCCTTCAAAATGGGTCTATATTAGAAGAACGAAAGTTTATCTTACCAAACGCTGACATTATCATAAATCCCGGAACTCAAAACTGCAATTGTTTGGGGCTGTGCCCCCCACACCCCCCTGCTAAATATATATTCCAACTCCGAGATCGCACTACAGTGAGGAAAGTGCAAATATTCCCATCTTCACTGTACTGCGATTTCACAATTCTAGTTTCGGGTTCCGGGATTTTCGATAATGTTAGCTTCGGTAAGATAAACTTTCATTTAATATAGATCCTTTAAAACAAGTAAAAAATGACTTCATGGATTCCTGGCACTGATCTTGCTCATATCCTGGGTAATTCACGTCCTTCTACCCGGTTACAACAACCTACTGTAAGACCTAATTACTTTCATACTCTCCAGCTTCAGTTATTGACCACTCTCTTTTATTCCTATCTTCTCATTCATATTTAGCTTCTTCAAATGTCCTGCTGTCACCACAATAATCTCATAACTCTTCCAGTCCTCTCATAAAACTAAATTTATATTCAGTTTGCCGACCTTATCTTAAAACTGACTGTATGTCATCTACTCACAAACTTTTCCATCCCATACTTGTTAGTGTACTTGTAGCATTAAGAACCCCTGAGCACTTTTATATTAGAATGTAGAGGATACTCTCGAAGTATAATCTACTTGTAGCAGTGAGAAGCACTTTTATACTGTATTATAGGATCATAGGATCAAGGAAGTTACTAGGCTAGTAGCCCTAGGGCCCTTACAAGGATGGCCAAGTTCTACCCTTATTTCCATGATAAGCACCTATTGCCCCTGTCCCAGAGGGACACAGGCAGAACCCCCGGGGTAAATTTACAGCTACCCATCCAGTTGTCTATATTGCATTTGAAGAGAGCCAATGAAGTGCTCTGTTTTACATGAAGTGGGAGTCTGTTCCAAAGGTGTGGTAAGCTCTGGAAGACAAATCTGTCCCTCCAGCAGGTTCTATTAATGTCACATACCAGGTTAAGGTCTTTAGAGCGAGTAACCCGTTTACCATTTGACTTGCAGATATGCAGCATTTCCATTAAAGCAGGGCCAGAGATTGCCTTATATGCAAGGCAGAGATCACCTCTGAGTAGTCTGTATGAAGCAGAATAAATTGACAGTGATTTCAGACAATTCACATAGGATAAATGCTGAAGACCTTGAATTTCCTTGTGAGGAACCTTTGTGGTTTCTCCAATAGCTGCAGGTGCTTGGAAAGGTACATACCAAGAGGGACATTGTACTCAATTATTGGCCTGATGAGGGAAGAGTACAGGGTACAGGGAGGTTATAAATTCTTTTTTCTGGAGGCAATATCCTTACTTATGAGATGAGCAATATAAAATGTCCATCTTACCACAGTGGAGACATGGTGGTCAAAGGTAAGGTTGCTGACAACTTGTGTTTTCAGGTCTCTCACCACTGAGTGCATACTTAAGGTGTTGCTATTAATGTGATAGTTAGCACAAACATCTCTCTTACCAAAAGGGATGATAATACATTTGTTTGCATTGAGTTTAAAGCCATGACTTTGGCACCAATTATTTGTTTGTGTAAGACCCTCTTGTAGGAAGTTGACATCATTTGGACATTCTGTGACTGCTCCCAGCTTGCAGTAATCAGCAAACTTTGCCAGCCACAGACCTTTAGTTTTTGCTTGTACTTCAGACAAATGGATTCCAAAAGTGCTGCTGGAGGTGGATTTCCCTATTTTGACTATATGGGTTCTATCAGTGAGCCAGTTATCACCCATCTAATGGTATAAGGGTTGATACCAAGCTGTGTGAGTTTGTCAATGATGCCTGAGTGGGGGATAGTGTCAAACACCTTGGCTAAGTGTAGGTAGGCTGTATGTATAGATTTCCCTTCGAAGAAGTCCACCAGGTTAATAGGCATGATCTCCCTTTGACAAATCCAAACTGAATAGGGTCAAGTGTTTGGAGATTACCTCTATGTTTATTGACAAGGTTTATGATGATTCGCTCCATGGCCTTGCTGATACACAACTTCCTTTATCTGTCATGCTTTCAGTTTGTGGTCTGTACATGTGGAAGGAGGTGTAACCTGGTATGGCTGGGGTGCTCTCCACAGCCTTGAACAATGTTTCAGTGACTGCACAAATGTTTGCATCTTCCAAAGTGAGGTCTGCTTCCAGTGAGTGCAGTTTCAAGTTAAGACTCCCAGCGTTTAGCACTAGCGGGCTGCATAACCTTGAGGTTGTATTTAGATGCAGTTTTCACATCAGGAATTTTGTCCTTGAGACACTGCCTAAAAAGGCACTATGGGGGTGGCAAGAACCTTAGCCAGTAAATGAAGACCATCTCTGGCAAAGTATCGAGGTTTGTCAATCATGCCATCCCAGGCTGACAGATACTGGATCCCCTTAGAATGACACCAGAAACGAAGCCAATTATTGAAGCCAATCATTTTCTGTTTGTAGTGAGGCATCATCCTAGGTGAAGGTAAGATACATAATCCGAGAGCTCAGTCATGTATCTCTTCATATAGTACAGAGAGGTAAGTTTCAAGTCATTCACACCAACATGGACTATGACTGAGTCATAACAGTACCTGTTGTTGAGAAACTTGAGTGTGTGTGTGATATGGCGGATCCTGGCACCTGACAGGCAGCTGACCATGAGCTTTTCCTTATCCATCCTGGTAAGAAGGGCATCTGTGTGTCTCATGATGAAATCATCTATGACTAATATGTTTTTTTTTGTGTTTTGACTTTAGGGCTTGATAGGTAAGACACTGGTGCATGAGCTATTATGTGTACTGTGTTCTGCAGAGGGATTATTATGTGTAGTGTGTTTGTGTTTGGGAAGTCTCTGGTGTTTAGGTATATTTCTGTTGTGGACCTCCGCATATGTAGGTATGTGTGATGTGCATTTGGGTGAAATAGGAGGTGAGGTGTGCATGCCTACAACCCACTCATTGTCATATGTACTGGCTGGTGAGTGAGAGAGCATGGAGTCAAGGTTCTTAATATTGTTGCATCTCTCACATGTTGAGTTTGTGTGGACTAGGAGTAGAGGATTGTCAGTGAACATGAGGCAGTTTTTACACTGTCTCAGGATGCCCATGTCAACCAAGCTGGTTGGAGAAAGTGTGGGAAATTGTCTGTCCATAGTGTAAGGTAATTTTATATAGTCAGGAAAAGAGGTAGATCACACTTAGGATTGGCTAGTGGCTGACAGGTGTGCTGATACCTCTGAGGCTAGTCTTAGTGTTTCACCTGACAGTAGAGCAGAGCCATGAAAAACCTTTGGAGGACCTCAAGCAAAGTGCTAAGGGAAAATTTAAGAAGCAAAATGTTTGCATCTATAACCACCATTGGTAACCACCGCTACTCTGCAGTGCACGCTGGTGTGCTACACGCAAACAAGCGCAAACATGGGGCTTAAATAAAACAAGAAATAACCCTTTTAACTCAAACTAGCCAATAAGAACACTATCTCTGAGCTCTAGTCCAATCACCCTCGATTAGATGGGACCCAGAAAGCACTCTCCTCTCACAAGGGTGCAGAAGGGAACCAGTGCAGTATATAGTAGAATGTGGCAAAAAACAGTTCAGATAATTCAAACAGACAGTAGAATGGAAATACAAATTAAAAGTGAAATATAAGCGCAAAAAGAGAAACTTATAGTTAGTTGAAAGCAACAAATGCCTCAGATCTTTCAGTGTCTCAGTGAAGAGCTGGTTTTAATGCTCAGATGATACCAAACAGTGTAGATTCAGCAAGTCTGAATCTGGCTTATGCTATAAAATGCAGACGTACTAGAAATTCAAAGTGCATAAAATCACAGTCAAAACAGCAAAAACAGTTTAAATAAAGCAGCAATTCACCAGCAATTCCCAACTTAGAAGGATGTTGGCCACATTCACCCACCACAAGAGTCTAGGCCACAAACCCTCCTAATGTAAAACAACTCATTTTGGACCCCAAGTGCTTATGTCAGAACTAAGATAGTTCAGAATAACAGACACAGTAGGCCTTCAACCAGCAATTTCCAGCTTTGAAGGGTGGAGGCTCTCCTCTCCTACCACAAGAGTTTAGACCACAAATTTTCCTAATGTAAGGTAACTGGTTTGGAACCCAAGTGCTTAAACCAGAATAAAGACACTTAGAATAACTGGCACAATAAGCCTTCACCAGCAATTCCCAGCTTAGAATGGTGTAGGCCACACTCTCCTGCCACAAGAATATAGACCTCAACCCTCCTAATGTAAAATAATTGGTTTGGAGCCCAAGTGCTTAAACCAGAACTAAGACACTTTTAGAATAACAGACACAATGCCGACAAATCTTCCTAATGTAAAGTAACTGGTTTGGAACCCAAGTGCTTAAACCAAAACAAAGACACTTAGAACAACAGGCACAATAAGTTTGGAGCCCAAGTGCTTAAACCAGAACTAAGACGCTTTCAGAATAACAGATACAATGAGCCTTCAACCAGCAATTCACAACTTAGAAGGGTGTAGGCTATTCTGTCGTGCTACAAGAGTTTAGATGATAAATCATCCTAATATAAAATAACTGGTTTGGAACCCAAGTGCTTAAACCAGAAGAAAGACACTTAGAACAACAGGCACAATAAGACTTCACCCAGCAATTCCCTGCTCAGAAGGGCAGAGGCTACCCTCTCCTCCCACTAGAGTGTAGACCAAAAACCTTCTTAATGTAAAATAACTGGCCTGACACCCAAGTCCTTAAATCAAAACTAAGGGGCTTAGAATAACAATTACAATTTAATTAGGCTACTAACAAAAAGTAATAAATGCAGCAGAGTAAATGCAACTGACCACTTTTAAGAGCAAGCAGCAAAAGCAAAATAAAGTAATAAAGTAGGAAGAGGCACAAATACAGTAAAAGGAGCTGAATAAAGTGTATTTTTGGTAAGTAGTAAGAGAGAAAACATAGGATAATTAAAGGTTAAGAAACTGGGGGGGGGGGTGAGCCTTCCCAAATGATCTCACTGTACTCAGTAGAATGAGCTGATGCAGTAGGACTGGGATTACTGTAAAGTGTTCCATTCACCCTCACTGGACATCTTCATTCCAATGACTTGCCAGGAGCTCATTCATTCTGTTTAACTGTAGAGTGTACACACTTACTGTGCACATACCTACAGTGATAAACCTATGGTATGCTCTGCTATATTATACTAGGGTATCCAGTGTACTCTAACTGTATACCCTGCCAGTAAGGACAACCATTTTACTGTATTACTGTAAGTGTGTCCAAGGGCACTACAACTATAAGCTGTAGCAGTGACAAAACCTGAGCACTATTGTGCGGTATTAATTTAGGGTGTATGGGCATGCCTTTGTGTACCTTTCTTGCAGTGAAAGCCACTCAGCGCTGTTATAGTATGGTAATGCATAGTGTGCAGGAGATTCCCACAGCACATAAGAGTTGAATACTGCTTTTCTGTATTACTGAAGGGTGTACAGTACACTTTCACTTTGCTCTCTACTGCAGTGGCTGAGCACCATTTTGCTATATTAATGTAGGGCCCTACCTCTGTGTGCTCTATCCATACCAAAACTTTTCAAGTTCTGTTTGCCTCCAAATTGCTTTGCAGAAAGGTGAATTAGCCAGGGACTTAGTTGTTTGGTAGTTGTTTCTTGTTTGATCTGCACTTGATTGCTACTTTTGCTGTGCTTTTACATTAAAAAATTCCAGAAATGTCCATCTTGTGGCAGAAGGTGTTTACCTAGTCTCTGTGAGTTGGGAAGCACTCCAGGAAGCTCAAAGTGTGGTTGTTTATTGGATAGAGGGCATAGGAGTCAGTTTTGAAGCGTTCTCTCTGCTATAAATCTGGTAGTTTGCAAGGTTCTGTGTTCACTTACAGAGAACTCTGAAACACTTTTCATGTCTTTCAAATGAATCTACAGCTATCCAAGGTTTTTCTCTGCTGTATATCATGCAAGTGTGCTTGGAGCTGCCTACTGAGCAGCAGTGGTTAACAGTGCCCTATATAGTAGCAAAAATCTAGATAGTAAATTTCTCCTGTAAAGTCAGGGTTATGTCTAAAACCTGTTAAATGGAGTGGCATTGTGCAGAATTAAGCTTAGAGCAGCTAATGTGCACATTGAATAGCACAACCATATCCTAGCACTATATAACATCTTGCACTTAAACCCAGAAACTACTTTGTGTATTGAACAGCACAACCATATCCTAGTATTATATAACATCTTAACCCCAGAAACTATCCTAGGAAACTCCTGTTAAAACCCAGTCCTTAAACAGAATACCCTATTAAGGGACTGGACAACATGGATATGCAATTTCCAAATATCGTTGTAGCCAGCTTGGTAGAGTTGGGCATCCTAAGGCAATGTAGCAATTGTCTTATGTTCTCAGACAACCAGTTAGTTATTAAAGAAAATAACAGGGTATGTGAGAGATGTAAATACACAACTTCCTTGGAGATAAAAATCTTGCATACAAATGAGGTTGTCAGGAATACCCACACAACATCCCTCACACACACACCACTCACCACCCACACAGATGGTCTTATGTTAAGGTGCTTAAAAGAAACTTTCACAAATCTCAAACATCTCTAAACACACCTAATAGGAACACTGCTACTCAGCAATCACTAAAATATATGCCAAAAGCAACACCAAACATCTCACATAAGTCTGCACCATGGTCCCCCTGGAGCAAAGCCTATAAGGCAAGCATATACTGCTGTCATTAAAGACTCTGTTGTGCGATACACAGATGCCCCTCTCACCAGAATAGACAAAAAGACGGTAACAGTTAGTTGCCTTTCTGAAGCCAGGCTACACGATATCATGCATGTACTCATGTTACTGAAACCATTTACCAATATGATTATATCATAGTCCACGCTGGTGAAAATGACCTGAGACATACCTCATTGCACTATATGAAAACAGACAGAATAGTTGTGTAAAATCTTACCATAAAAATACATGTCCTTATCTTCTGCTATAGACTTAGAAATGCCATCCAGTTTGTAATGTTTAGTGAAGGTACGCACAGAAGTCCATGTAGCTGCTTCAAGAATAGAACTAGTGTCTAGTCCCTTGAAGAAAGCACCAGATGAAGCTACAGCCCTAATGGAATGTGCCTTTACAGAAGAAGCAAGGGTCTTACCATGCTTCACATAACAGAACAAAATAGCCTTAGAAATCTAAGTAGAAATAGTCTGCTTGGAAACAGACAATCCCAGAGCCCTGGGATAATAGGAAACAAAAAGATGGTTTGATTTCCTAACAGATTTGGTCTTGTCTAAGTATAACCTAAGTTCCCTATGCACATCCTGGGTGTTCAATACCTTCTCACTAGAATTTTGTGGAGAAGGAAAGAAGGTAGGTAAAATATTGGATTGGTTGAGTGACAATTCGTTGACTGCCTTGGGCATAAAAGAAGGGTTGGTATGCAAGGACACCCTGCCTTTATGGAAAACTAAAAAGGAGGAGAGGCCTGGAGCTCAGACACATGTCTGGCTGAAGTTATAGCTAGGAGAAGTACAGTTTCCAGGAGCAATGTTATAGGAATGTTGAGGAAGCTGGCTCAAAGGGGGGTGGGGGAATCAGACTTTCTAGAACAAAATTAAGATCCCAAGGAGGAGGGATAGGTTCACTGGGTGGTCTAATGTGAAGGACACCTTTAAGAAACTGTTTAGCCTCAAATCTGCAAGCTGGTGGGGGGTGAAATAGAGGCAGACACTCAGAAATAGCTGACATATGGGCCTTCACTGAAGAGTAGGGCAAGTCAGCAATGAGGAATTCACACAAATAGGATAGAACTAAGGGGACTTTCACTGACAGTGGATCCTGGTTTCTTGAGAGACACCAAAGTGAAAACCTCTTCCACTTGGGTGCATAAGATTTTCTGGTATTGGGTTTCCTGGACTCCTGCAAGATCATTAGCACATCCTCAGAGAATAGGTGTCTAAAGTGAATTAAAACCCTATCACCCACAGAATCAACTGGAGGGTAGACAAGTGGGGATGGATGAGAGTTCTTTTGTCTTGTGTGAGAAAGTCCAACTAGTGAGGTAACATGTGGTGACTGCCCTTGGCTGAATGCAGGAGAAGAGGGAACCGGTGCTGTCTTTGCCAAATGGGGGTCACCAGCAAGATTTTTGGTTTGTTCTGCTGAATTCTGAACAGGATTTTCAGAATGATCATGGAGGGGGGGGGCATACAGAAACCTTACCTTCTAAGAGAACAAAAGGGCATCCACTTTCTAGGCCAGAGGGTATGGGGCTCTGGCACAAAATTGTAAAAGTTGTCTGTTCGTGGGGAAGGCAAAGAGATATACTTGAGGTATACCCCACCAGTGGACAATGTCCAGAAACACATCCCTTTGAAGCATCCATTTGTGGGACTGTGTCAGGGACCTGCTCAAGGTGTCTGCACTCCATTTTGGTTGGATGGAATGTATACTGCCTGAAGAGTCACCTCATATTGTACTGCCAGCTCCCAAACATGGAGAGCCAGCCTGCATGATTTAGTTCTCCCCTGCTTGTTCACATACCAGAGGACCATCATATTGTCTGTGAACAGTTTTAAAGGTCCTGGGAGGAAGAAAGGTCTGAATGGCTAGCAGCCATTGACGTCTTCCCTTTGTTGAGAGGTGGACCATACCCCTTGAGCTTTCAAGTTTCTGAAAGCTTCCCCCATCCTATATCTGAAGCTTCTGTGAACAGCTCTTGGACTGGTGGCAGAGGGTACAAGGGGAGTCTTGAGTTGAGGGACACTTGTTGGATTCACCACTGTAGTTTGCTCTTCAGACAAGGGATGAGAGGAACTGGAAAGTCCAGAGGATAATGAATGCTGCATTCAAACTGACTTTAGGAACCACTGGAGTTTTCCCATGTGAAGTTTTGCCAAATGTAGCATTGGAATAGTGGATGCCATGAATTCCAAAACTCTGTGGAACTCCCTGGCTGAGATGTGGTTAAGTGGCAGAAGGTTTTTGAAGTAAGAAATGAGGTCCTGTGCCTTCTGAGGAGGAAGAGAGACTCTCATGAGGTCTGTCTAAGTCCTGCACCCCAGGAAGATGTGATCCTCAGAGGGGAAGAGAATGAATTTTTTGTAGTTCATGGTGAATCTCAGATATTGTAGAAGAGAAATGGCAAAAAGGATGTTTTGCTCTAAGATCTCTGGGGAGATTGCACTAGAAGAGTTAAACATTCCTTGTTACAATTAAATTATAAGGAATGGTTAACTCTTCTAGTGCGGCTGTCTCTGTTAGAAAACAGCCAGGTAGCAGCCCTTAGGGATCGCCTCAATGTTCTACATCTCTTTTCATAGCATGCAGCTGCAGTGATTGTGGTTTTCTGCTGTATCGGTTTATGGCAAATTGCTGCTGCAGCCTTCTGGTTTCAGCGATGTAGCTCACAGGTAAGTGTCTCACAAGCTACATGCCGGAACCCCTTTCTTCAGCTATGTTCAGAACCTTAAAAGTAACACACAACAGTATGCTGAACTTGTGGTGAACGGTGCTACCTTCATAGATAAGGGTGACATAGTGAAGCTACTGGCTGATAAAGTCAGCTCAACTTTCACCCCCCCATCCCTCCCAGCTGTACTGGGTGAAATCCTCTCCAATATACTACCTCCCAGCTGTTAGTAGGGACCAGGTGATGGTAGCCCTCGCTAAAGCCAAGAACGCTGCCTCCATGGGTCCCAACAGCATCCCCAGTTGCCTCCTGAACAGTCTAAAACATGACCTATCAGGACCACTTGAGGCAAACTTCTGCTGAAGCCTTGAAACAGGTCACATTTCAAGTGAATGGAGGACGCAACAGTCACTTACCTCCACAACGGGGTACCATCAACCACCCCAGGGAACTACAGACCCATCAGCCTAACAAGCCTAATACGCAAAACCATGGAATAATTTATAATGGAAATGATAAATAAGGATATGCTCATCTAAATTTGGCTTTGTTAACAAAAGATCATGCCTACTTAATCTTGTAGACTTCTTTGAGAAGGTCAGCAGAGCAATGGATGAGGGCAAAACAATGCTTATTCCATATCTTGACCTAGCCAAGGCATTCAATACAATTCCTCACTCATTCATTGTTTACAAGCTCCTTGAGCTAGGCATAAATCCCTGCATAACACAGTGGATTGCCAGCAGGCTCACAGATAGGACTCCAGAAGTCAGGTTTTGCAAGACCACCTCCATTGAGAGATTGGTCACCAGAAGAGTACCTCAAGGCTTTGTGCTGGGCACGCTCCTGTTTGGCATCTTCTTCTTGGAAGTCAAGGCTAATGTTCAAGGCCTCTAGCTCACCAAGTTTGCAGATGACTGTAAATCGGGATGCTATTACAGATTCCCCCAAGATACCAACATCTTGCAAGAGGGTTTAACACAGACAAATGGCTGGTGCCAAAGCCATGGCCTAAAACTCAGTGTCCAAAAATGCATTTTATTACTCTTTGGGAAACTGTCAACCCAAGCTAATTACTCCATCAATAAAACACCCCTAATAGCCAACCAAGTAATAAGGGCTCTGGAAACATATGTAGACTAAAATCTGGCCTTTGACAAACATATAACTCATTTGGTTTCACCCAGAAACTATAATACCACTTTACTCAGCTGTTATCAGTGCCCTCTTTGGCATGTATCTAACCAGACACTTGCAACAATTGGAGGTTTTTCACCAGGAGAATTCAGATCATGAATACTCTTGTCATACACTGATCACCTAAAAGCTCTGTCTCTGTATTCATTCTCCTCCAGGCTGCTGAGAGGGAATCTTTGCCTGGCTTAGAGGGCTTCCTCATATTCAGCCCTGAAAGATCTTGTTGCACATGCACAAAACAAACAGCACCAGAAACATTAAATCCAGGAAGCTGAAGTTCACTTGTGACATAAACAGAACATGCTGGAGAGAAAGACATGTGTCCTAAAGGATCACCACACTATGGAACAGGCTCCCCATCCTTTAAAACAAAGTTCATCAGTGACCCTATTCAAATGCAACCTTGATGATTGGATGGAATATCATAAATTTACCCACTGTCTGGCCTCCACATTCCTTATGGACAGAGGCTGTCAATAAGAAAATTATTATCGTAATACCCCCCCCCCCCTTACAAATCCTTTGGTTACCTCCCTTTTATTTTTATTTTTATTTTATTTTACTTTGACATTTGTTAGCTCGGTTAGTCTGACTGAGCGCAAGTTCATTTTCAGTGGTGGCCCAGGGAGAAAAGCCCCATAAGACATATTGACATACAGTAAATATTAATTAAACAAAAATATTGTAAAAGACATGCAGTTCAGAATAAATCAGAAGTATAGTAAACAAATATTGAATACCGTTTGTTAGAATTAAAATAGATCTGAAAATCTGAAAATATAATTTGTTAGGGGTACAAAGCAGAATCATACATGACTACCAGTGAGATGGTGAGACAAATTATTAAGATAAAGAAAGGGAAGATCAGGAAATATAAACACCGTAGTGCAAAAAGTTGAAGAGTCAAGGGAGAGAGGGTCAACTAGAGCAAATAATATGTAGTAGTATGTGTTGGATGGGGGGGGGGGGTAAACATAGTAGGTGATAACCAATAGAGTATGAAGGAGTCATAAGGTGGGAACCAGGAAATGGGGAGGGGATTTAGAATAATTATAGGTAATAAGAGAGATGGAAAAAAGGGAGTGTTATGAGGTCAGGAGAAAATCCAGGAACTGAATAGATTGTCTTTTAGTGTTTTTTTGAAAATGTTACTGTTGGTTATGGCTTGGATGCTTAGTGGATGTTTGTTCCAGGCAAGAGCAATTGAGCAGCTGTATAGAAGTTAGCCAGTAGTTTTGTTGGATTTATAAACTTCCAAAATAAATTGGTCTAAGAATCTAAGAGTGAGCTTGAGATTATAGTAGGTGAGGAGATATGTGGGAGAGGGGCAGTAAGTGTGTTTGTTAAGAATGGAGTGAGTACGGAGCAGTTGGGAAAGCAGTAGTTGTTGGGGGGGATTCCAGCCAATACAAATCTAGGAGAGATAGACATGGTGTAAGTTATGGGGTTGGTTGCCAGCAAACCTGGCAATATTGTTATAAGTGAGTTCTAGCTTGGTTTTCAGTGACATCTGCAGGTTGGTTAAAATGGGAGATGCATACAGTAGGCTGGGAAGGAGGTAGCTATAGGCAATTGAAAGTCTAGAGTCTTTAGATAGGATTTTTTTTATTCCTATATAGTAAGCCCAGTTTTTGGTGTGTTTTTTTATACTGCTTTGGATGTGTAGATCAAAGAATAGAAATAATTTATCTGTATTTTATTTAAAGCTAGATAACATGAGAATCTTAATACCCTGCATAGACCCCATGATACATGGGACCCAAAGGGTTTGGGGTGTGTGGCTAAGCCTGTAAGGGCTTTAGGGGTTGTTAACCTAGTAACAGCCTAGACACATATGAGTAGTGACAATCTCCTGAGTGCTTGTATACAGTATTAATGTAGGGTGTACAGGGCATGCCTACTAGCACCCTACTAGTACTTTTTAATCTCTCCAATCTCTCTCTCTTCCACTGTAGGAGAGACACATTTCTGTTGTATCATATGCCGACTAGAACTGATTAATCCTCACTCCCTGGGACCCACTTGTGAATTTGTATCAACATTCCCATGTTATCTAGTTTTAAATACAATACAGATAAATTATTTCCGCTCATTACTTAGAAACAGAATTGCAACAAGTACATTATTAGATTAATAATAGTTTACAGTTTATTTCTTTTAAACATATGAGAGGTACAAGAACCAATTGCTCTTTAAAGATTCAAAATGTTTTTTGCTGTGAATACTGACAATCTGTTTTACATTGCAGACAGTAATTATCATAAATGCCATTTTATTGCTAGAAATTTTGCAAGTGTTAGTGGTGAAGGATTCATAACTATTGTTTAATCCAAAGGGGGACTCTTACAACCACTTGACCCCAGCCTGTGAAAATCCAGAAACTCGCATCTGGGGGCTTGAGTGGCTGTTTCCCTGTCTGCCGCGCAGCTGCTAAAACCTGAATGTGAGTTCAGGGATGCAGCTGCCACAACGGTTGCAGGCAATCAAACTCTCATAGTGTAACTGCAAAGTGGGGAAGGGAAACAGCGAGGGGTGCTTAAGTTTAGGGAGGGGGATTTTAGGTTTAGACAGTGACTGGGAGTTAGTTCTAGGTTAGGGAAAAATTCATAGGTTCATAGACAAACACTACACTAGCTGTCCTTGTGAGTCATTTTAAGCCTAGCCGATGTTCCTTCTGTGAGAATCAAACCATGTACCTTGTGTTTGCAAGGTGAACATCTTACCATTACACCAATTCCCCTTGGGGGGGATTTTAGGTTTAGGGTATGATCAGGACTTAGTGCTATGTTAGGGTTAGGGAGGTTAGGGGATTTTAGGTTTAGGGAGTGATCGGGATTTGGCTCAGAGTTAGGGTTAGTGAGGTGTGGGGGATGTTGCCTTTTGGGAATGTTTGAGTGTTTGTTCAGAGTTAGGGTGAGGGGGAAAAGGGGATTTTAGGTTTAGGGAGTGAAAAAGTGTTGGCCCAGAATTAGTGTTAGGTAAGGGAGGGGGATTTTATGTTTAGGGAGTGAACAAAATTGGCTCAAAGATAGGGCTAGAGAGGAGAGAGGGGAGAAGGGTTGTAGGTTTAGAGAGTTGTTCTTAAAGTTAGAGTCAGGGTTCTGCAAGGGACAGTTAACTTAGTGGTAGTGCACAGAAATTGGGCTGGTGGGAGTTAGAGCACTCACCAACTAGATCAAGTGACAGCAAGGGAGAGTGTCTTGAGCACAGGTAGTAGACTATACAAAGGAGGTATGTAACAGTAGCAGAAAAAAACTGGCAGTGCACAAGGTGCAAAGTTTGTTTCTTCATGACAGAAAATACAAGCATGTGTTATACAGAATTAACATGTTTTTTACTTTCTCCAAATGTTTTGTATTTCTAATACAGTTGCAGCAATAGGCACTATTCCTAAATTAGGCTACAGTTGGAGATCATGAAATTAGCATCTTTGGTGTTAGCTAAAAGTGCTCTTCGCAGCACCCACAATCTGCCCAGTAATTACTTTTTCTGCAATTCATATGGAGTTACATGTACTGGCATTATATTGAAATAACACTGTAAATTCTTTTTTTATAAGACCAATTACTCCTACTATTGTTGGGACTGTCTGGGCGTCCTTCTACGATGCCCTCATTTCAGCCTGCAAATTTTGGTATTTTATGACCTTGTGTCTCTCTGTACTTAAGACACTGTAATCACTGGGTATAACAATTTCAATGATCAATGCTACTTTTATCTTCTTTTCATGAACTGCTATATCTGTTTTTCTCATCTGCTGGTAATGAATAATCCCATGTGATATAAACTTCATCACTGCCTGTAACAATTTGTGGCTCATGTTTCCAATGCTTCTCAACTACTTGAACATTGTAATGTTTACACAATCCGCAATACAACAGTATTGCCACATTATTGCTGCTTTTAGTATACAGGACCTATGTCATTAGTATATGACACCCAGTAACAAGATGTGCAATTGTTTCCATTTCTGTTTTACAGAACATGCATTCGTCTGTTTTTCCCACATGCTCAATGGACATTGTAAACCAACATGTACATAGTCCATTATCCTGGGCTGCCCATATTAACCTTTTGTTTTAAATTCTCCTCTCCTTAACCATTCCTGTTTCAGATCCTGATCGACACGAGGCTGTTCAGGAGTTTTCTGTACTTGTAACTATATTTACGCCTTTTCCACATTTCTTGCCTTTTCATCTGACGCTTCTCCTTATAGTTGTTTTGTTTTTGGCACATTCTGCTGCTGTCTGATGTTTGTCTTCTTGGATGATTTCCATTCCCATTTATAGTTGTTTTGTTTTCGGCACATTCTGTTGCTGTCTGATGTTTGTCTTCTTGGATGATTTCCATTCCCATTTATAGTTGTTTTGTTTTTGGCACATTCTGCTGCTGTCTGATGTTTGTCTTCTTGGATGATTTCCATTCCCATTTATAGTTGTTTTGTTTTTGGCACATTCTGTTGCTGTCTGATGTTTGTCTTCTTGGATGATTTCCATTCCCATTTATAGTTGTTTTGTTTTCGGCACATTCTGTTGCTGTCTGATGTTTGTCTTCTTGGATGATTTCCATTCCCATTTATAGTTGTTTTGTTTTCGGCACATTCTGTTGCTGTCTGATGTTTGTTTTCTTGGATGATTTCCATTCCCATTTAATACCAATATGCTGCTGCTAAACTAAGTAGGGGCATCACCTTAGACTTGTTCTCCTTATGTTTTAAAACTTTCACTATGTTTGGGTCTGGGGAAATCAGCAGATATCTATGCAGTCCTATAACTGCAGATCTATACATGTAATCAATTTTGAGAACACCCAGACCGCCTTCAGAACAAGAAATAGATAACCTTGATATACACAAACTGATTTTTATATATCGTTTGATACGTGTAAAGCATTTTTCTTGTTTTCCTTGTATATTTTGTTTTGGTTCTCTCCCTTTTTAATTTCTCCACATCTTTTGGGTTTCTAATACCATGACAGGAATGGACCCCATTCTTAAGTCAAAGTACAATTAAATTTCATGAAATTAGTATAGTTTTACTCTTTGATGTCAGCCTAAAGTGCTCTTCGAAGCACCCACAACGTGTCCAGTAATGACTCCTTCTGTAATTCGTACAGAGTTACGTGTATTGGTTGTTGTTGTTGTGTCTTTCAGCTTTTCCCAGTTAGGGGTTGCCGCAGCGGCACTCCGGTCCGCTAATGATTGGCAGTTGATTTTTACATGCCAAGTTGCCAGCCCTGACGCACAACCTTCAACAAAGGTATGCCATTCACGTATGTCTCCATGCAGAAGACGCTCTAGCTGAGAATCGAACCAGACAGCGTCTTACTGTGAGGCGACAACTCTACCGCAACACCTCCACCGTGGATAGTTACATGTATTGGTAACATATCTAAATATGATTGTAGACTGTTCTTTATAAGACTCGTTGCTCCTTCTACTATAAGAACTATCTGAATATCTTTTTTCCACATTGCTCTCATTTCTGTAAATCCTGATATTTTATGATTATGTGTCTCTCTGTATGCAGGACACTGTAGTCACTGGGTGTGGTTCCTTCCTTTTTTAATTTCTCCAAATGTCTTGGGTTTCATGACCCCATTCCTAAGTCAAAGTACAATTAAAGTTCATGAAATTAGTATTGTTTCACTCTTTGATGTCAGCCAAAAGTGCTTTTTGCAGCACTCGCAATGTGCCTAGTAATGACACCTTCTGTAATTTGTATGGAGTTACGTGTATTGGTAGCATATCTAAATATAACTGTAGACTCTTTTTTTATAAGACTCATTGCTCCTACTACTATCAAACTATCTGGGTTTCCTTCTTCCACATTGCTCTAGTTTTTTTTTTTTAATTTTTCCGAATCCCTTGGGTTTCTAATTCAATGATGGGAATGGACCCCATTCCTAAGTCAAAGTACGATTAAAGTTCATGAAATTAATATTGTTTCATTCTATGATGTCAGCCAAAAGTGCTCTTCGCAGCACCCACAGTGTGCCTAGTAATGACTCCTTCTGCAGTTCATATGGAGTTACATGTATTGGTAGCATATCTAAATAAGATTTTAAACTCTTTTTTATAAGACCCATTGCTGCTACTACTATTGGAACTATTTGGGTATCTTTCTTCCACTTTGCTCCCATTTCTGCTTGCAGATCCTGATATTTTATAACTTTATGTCTCTCTGTGTGCAGGACACTATAATCACTGGGTGTGGCAATTTCAATGATCAATGCTACTTTTGTCTTCTTTTCCTGGACCCCTATATCCAGTTTTCTAGCATCTATCTTTTGAATTGTTGGTAATGGATGATCCGATGTGATGTACAGTTCATCATTTTCTATGATGCTTTGTGGCTCACATTTCCAGTGCCCTTCAGCCACTTCAAAACCATAATGTTTGCACAATCCCCAGTGCAACAGTCTCGCCACACTATTGTGCCTTTCAGTGTACAGGCTCTCTGCCATTAATTAGTATGTCACAACCAGCAATGAGGTGTGCAACTGTTTCCAGTTCAGTTTTAAAAAAACCTACATTTATCTGTTTCTCCCACATGTTCAATGGACTTTGTAAATCAGCGTGTAAGCAGACCACTGTCGTGGGCTGCCAATATTAACATTTCATCTCCTGGTTTAAATTCACTTCTCCTTAAACATTCCTGCGTTCATTCCTGATCAACATGAGGTTCTTCCAGATGTTTTCTGTACTTGCCACTATATTTAGGATTTTTCCACATTTCTTGCCTTTTCATCTGGTCCTTCACCTTATATTCTTTCTTTTGCTTTTTGGCACATTCAGTTGCTGCCTGATTTTTATCTACTTCTGGTTTGATTTTCATTCCTGCTTGATGGCAATATGCTTCCGCTAGGTTAAGCATAGACGTAATTTTAGATGTATTCTACTCATGTTTCAAAACTTTCACTACATTTGGGTCTCTTGAGGTTAGCAGATGTGTGTGAAGTCCCATGATTGCAGATCTGTACATGTAATCAATTTCAAGGAGGCCCATCCCTCCTTCGGAACGGGGAATATATAATCTTGGTATGCACTGATTTTTAGAGATCATCTGGTGAGCATGAAGTATCCTTCTTATTTTAATATCTAATCTATCCAACATGTTTTGAGGCCAATCAATCACTCCAAGACTGTAAGTTAGGACAGGCAGAGCAAATTGATTTATAGCTTGGATTTTGTTCCTGGACATCAATGCTGTTTTCAGGATTAATTTAAGTCTTCTAAAGTACTCCTTACCAAGTTTTATATGCAGTTGTTCATGTTTTATTGCTGATCCTTCATCAGTTCCCAAGTATTTATACACTCCCTCTTGCTCAGTTTTTTATATCACATTCTTGTCCCAAACTGATGTTTTCCTAGTGCTGCAGTTTTCCTGCTTTAAAGGTTCCTTTTGCACATTTATCAAGGTCAAATGACATTCTAATATCATCTGAAAAAGTTTTAACAACCTGCAGCTGTGCTTTCACTTCCTCGTCTGATGAGCTATACAGTTTTAAATCATTGACAAAGAGAAGATAAGAAGTCTTTAGACTTTGTTGTTTTCTAGGAACCACATTATAGCCATGGCCTAAGCTGTTAAGTAGACAGCTTAATGGGTTAAGGGCAAGGCAGAATAGTAACGGTGACAGAGAGTCACCCTGGAATATCCCCCTTTGAATTTTTATCCCTGGGAATAGTAGTTTGTGCTTCATCATGATTTAATTGCAAAGTAATCTGCCATTGTTTCATGGTCACTGTAACATAGTCTATCAGTGTAGCATGTATCTTTTACATTTTTAAGCACGTTTTTATCCATGAATGTGGGATACTATCAAATGATTTTTTGTAGTCAATCCGTGCCATACTTAGATTCTTCTCCTTTTTACAGTTCTCCACTATGACTTTATTTAACATCAGATAATCCTTTGTTCCATATGACTTTCTTTTAGTGCCCCTTTGTTCTACTGCCATAATTGAATTTTCTTCTAGATGACTATAAACTCTGTTGGCATCAATGCCTGTGTATAGTTTATTGGTCTATAATTTTTGGGGCAGCTTGCAGGTTCATTCTTAAGTAGGAGCATTGTTTTACCTGTTGTTAGCCAGGCTGGTGTCTGTTCAGGATGGGCATATAAATAGATCTTACTCATGGCTAAGTCTTCGTGCAAAGATATTAATACTTTTAACCAAAAGTTAGGTACTGCATCTGTGCCTGGTGTTTTCCAATTAGAGGCTTTTCTTGACTTTGTTTCAATCTCTCTGGCTGTTACTTCATCCCATTTCATCTCTTATACCTTTAAACTTCTTATTCTTTATTTTACTTATTTTATACATTTGCATCTTTATTGTGTTTTCCACAGGATCTTCATAGATACTTCTCCAAAATGTATTTATTTTTTTATTTTTTGGCGGTCTTTCAACTCCTTTTAACTTGTTTCCCAATTCTCTATAAAACTTTTTTGGGTCATCACCAAATTGCTTATTTTGTACTTTTCCTTTATATTTATCTATGAATCTTCTAAGTGTTTCTGCCTGTGCTGAAATTTTTAGTTTGCTATTTATAATAGTGCATGATAGATCCTGATCTGTTCTAATACTGCGCACTGCTTTTATCACATCTATCATTCTTAGTATTTTTGTTGCTCTATTCCCTCTTCTATAGTCTTCTAACAGTGACACTTCTTGTCTTAATTGCTTTATATTTTTCTCTTTTTGATACTTCCATGATGGTATTCGATTTCTCCCCTTCCTTTCCCCCACTGCCCTGTGATCTTGTGGTAGAACTTTATCAGTTATTAATTTAGCTGCACAGTGACATATCCTGTTTTCTTCTGTTATATCGCATGGATCTCTATGGACAGTCCTAATTACTGTGTTCATGTGTTTTATCAGACTTCTGACTTTTGGGGTTTTAGTGACCTTCTGCCATCTATTTCTTTCATTGATTTTAATATATCCATCTTTATCCATTAAATCAAGCAACTCTTCCCTTAGTTCATTTTCTTCCAGACTGAGGGCACATCCTTTGTTTACCACTTCTTGCGGGCATTCTATAGAAAGTTCTACAGCATCTTCCTGTGGCACCTTATCTTTAATTTCATCCTTTGCCATCCGTTGGTTTGTCATATGGGAACTCACTGGCCTATCACTCCTCAACGTTGACTGCATCAGAGTTTCTGCAGTCTCCTGTCTCTTTCCTTGCTGTCTAGCTGTAATTGAACGTTTATACTTGTTTCCTATGGAAGGCTCCAAAATATCTTGATATGGCACCTGACCAATTGCTTCCTTTTCCAGTGGTTTCCCCTTAATTTGAATATCCATTACTCCATCCTATTGTGGTGCTTTCTGCATTAGATTTTCTACACTAAATCCTTCACTTTGTAGGTACTCTATAACCTCAGTTTCTATTTCTTTAACTTCTCCATTTCTGATCTCCTTTTCTACTTTTCCTCTTTGTCTTCTTATTTTTTGTGTTGTAAGGTTTTCCATGTCTGGATTCCTTTGCCTGTATTTTCTCTTCAAATATCGTTGGTGCTGCTCTTTTTGTATTGGTTAGTTTTGCTTTCTCCTTTGCATAAATATTACACCATATTAAATCTCTTTTTCTTTCCCATGTCCATATTTCTTCTTCAGGCGTCTCCTGATCTTCCTGCTTCGCCTTACTTTGGGGACTCACTCCATCATGCTGTGATGCAGTCTGTGTTAGACTTTCTATATTAAATCCTTCACTCCGCAGACACTCCATAACTTCAACTTCTATTTCCTTAACTTCTGCTTTACTAATCGTCTTTTCCACATTACATATTTGTGATATTAATTTTCTTATTGTGAAATTTTCCATATCTATATCATGGTATAATTGCAAAGTGGTCTGCCATAGTTTCTGTATGAGAAAGTCCATGTCTTACTAGATAGAAAAAGGCTGAGTAAGCACTTTTGTTCTTTTCACTCTAAGAATCTCTTTCAGACTAAAATGTAGCAAACTATAGCAATCAAACAGTGCTGTCACACAGTTAATTAACCAATTTTTACAATTAATAAAAAAGTATGTCAAAATAAATTGTAAAAATAAGCCAAAGTTTATGAAAATACATGAAAGGTGCAAAGTATGTTAAATATTATTAAAAAGATAAATATTATAACAGGATTACACTCAAACTACATAGATTACTTCATTTTAAACTTGTGTAAAACACTTTCCTGGATACTCACTAACGCTCCTAGCATAAGCCATATGGTTCAAGATAAGCCCTTTTCCCATGATGTGTTAATTTGCAATTCATATACATGTTTGCTGCAGTAAGATAAGACCTTATTACTGGTTAATTTGTATGTCTCTGACTAACATTTACTACCATGATGTGCAGATCATTGCTTCATGTTGAGGTAGTAAATTGCTGCTTTGTGTGGGCAGAGGAAACCCCCCCAGTCACTCAGTCACTCTCAGACACACACACACACACACACACACACACACACACACACACACACACACACACACACACACACACACACACACGCGTGGACAAAACACACGGACAAAACATGAACACAAACACATGCACACACACACACACGCACACACATACACACACACACACACACACACACACACACACACACACACACACATACACACACACACACATGCACAAAACATGAACACACACGCATGCACAAAACATGAACACACACAGACACACACACACACACACACACACACACACACACACACACACACACACACACACTATAGTCCCCGTATTTGTCCCTGACCTATCTGCTCTCCGGTGTCCCCCTCAGTAAGAATTGCCCGTATCTAGTATGTCCTGACTGCTAGTGTGTCCCCACAACCCCCCCCCCCCCGATCCCCATACTACTGCTGGTCTCATTAGGGCACTTAAATATAATTTCTTCCTGTCTAATGAATCCCTCAACTTGTAATCCCCACTGTGATGTTGGTGGCATTCAGGCACTTAAGTATGTCATATCCCTGGTGGCTACTCCCCCCCCCCCCCATGCCTCAATCCCTATAGTGATGTCAATGCCATTGATGGTTGCCAATGGTTCTTTATGGGCCCTGATCCCCTTAATGATGTCTGTGCTGTTAAGGCACTTCACAGATGTATCCTCTACCCACCTCACATCCCTGTACCATGGTCATAGAACACAGTCTTTTGGTCATGTTCAGTGCCACAATGTGGTTGCAATGTCAATTCATTTCTTGAATTACTCAGCATATGGATGCAATCTTGGCAGTTGTAGTTCCTGGAGTTAGAGCACACAATAAATTAGCATATGCCTCTGCCTTAGCTTCCTCATTAGTATTCAGCATGGCCAAAGGGCTGACCATACATGGTACTACACATCTTTGTGTTTGAGCTCCATGCAGCACAATGTTAGGGCTGTTGCTGAATTTCAGAATGGTGCCACAATGAGTATATGGAGGTGTACACATCGTTGTACCTTCATGAATCCCAGCCTTAAATGTTTGACACTTTTGATTTTAAAATAATTCTAAATTTTAAAGTTTCATTGTGACCAGGAAATTGGTAAACGTCTATTGTTATATAACAATGATAATCCCTTTTCTCAAACAAATCAAAGCCACTAGAATAAGATGACTTGACATTTATGTATGCATGTATGTTTGTATTTTGAAGATCGTATTTGCCGTATGCTGAAGGCATGATTTATGGATTATTTGGTTGTTTGTATCATACATAATTATACAAGTGGTTTCAGTAGCAAAGCTTTTCACATGAAGAATACAAAGACAGGGCAGTCTTGTCATCTCATAAGTTTGCCTTTATCATTTTGAGATAAATTTAAAGAGATAACAATGCTGATAAATGATTGAAAAAGAACCAGATCAAAAGTACTTTTTTTTATTTTATTACCTATAACATCTTTCAGTGACTCAGAATGAAGCCCTCTTGCTTTCATGACCACCACAATCAGACGATTAGCAGCTGGAAGATAACTGACAGACAGAAGAAGTTCACCAACTGAATTGTTAGGATCCTGTATAAAGACAAGGAGTGAAATTTTAGTTTTGGAAAATATTCATCTTATCTCTGCATTTTCTGCGTTGTCTCAGCTTATTACTAAACATGTAGAACCTTATGTTATGTTCCCATCATGCACTGTATCTTGCTGTTCATGTCATAAGTTAGGTCAGTAGTCATCTTCTATATACAATGTATCTCTACCAGCTAAAGTAAATTTTCATGAAGTGCTCTTCAAATGTTATAAATACATGACTGAGTATAGATTTTTCTATACAGTATTTTTGGTAATCCTGTAGCTTATCTTTAAGTTTTAAGTCCTTTAGTAAAGTTATGTTCCCTGAGCAGGTATCATACTCAATTTTGAAAGCACAGAAATGCAATTCCATATAATTTAGCTAAAAGTGATGCTCAGTGATTCTGATTTGAAGAGAGCCCAGCAAAAGTCATGTCTAAAACTGGGCCCTGGGCCCTCTTATGCCTAGTGTTTGCACCTGGGCCCTCTTGTGCCTAGCATTTGCATCTGGCCACCTAAAAGTAAATAAATTAGTTATACATATGCTTTAATCCTAAGAATAAAGTATGATTTTCCAAAATAGATTTAGCAGAGTGATATTTCCTTCACTGGAATCTGACCATGACATAATTCAACATGAGTAGCTTGCTGGTGCTGGTGGACAAAGCCCTAACTAGTCCCCAGATGACCCATGCTCAGCATGGGTGCTGAAGCAGTTGCTGGGGGGAGGATGGGAGTGAGTCAATGTCATTTTGCTGATTCTGTGGTACATGCAGTCTAAGCTTGCTGCAGTATACCAGGTATGACCCTGGCAAGTTATGTGCTGCATAAGTCATGCGCCAATTGGTTATGAGGTTGTGCATATGTTGAAGCATTCACGCACCTCCCAAGGGCAGCAATCATGAAGCTAACAAGGCTGCTGTGAGAGAGAAGGAGATTGAGAACACTCCCTGGTAGCAGTTTGATGTTGCACCAGCATCATCAATTTCTTTAATGGCCCTTGAAATTGGTCAGATTGAGCTTAAGGAAGACTGAGGCTGGTCCAATATACCTGCTGTACAAGGAAAGGAGCTGAAGGCAGCTGACAACTGCAGAAAAAGGGGAAAATATATAATTTTCAATAGAACAGAAAAACAAAATGTTTCATGGTGGGGGCAAAGCTCCTTGAACTATTCATTCAGGAAAGAGACCCTTAGACCACTGATTAAAATATAATCATCTATAAAGTTACTGCACTCCTTGGAAAAGACAATTCCATTTTTGACAAAATTATTATTGTTGGTGAGCTGCATCTGAGGAAATGTCATATGCCAAAATCTACTTTGGGGAAATATTAGGCACCCTTAGTCTTCCAGCCCAGTTCAAAACAATTCCACTTTCAAACATCCCATAAGTTATCACATAACACCTATTCATGTTTCCCTTTTCTGTAATCCAGTCATTACAAAAAATTAGTTTTCTTCTTACCTATTTCTTTTCATTAGATTTCAGCCATACACCTAACATTTCTCCTTGGTTTCCAACCTCATTTTGAAGATTAATCTGATTCAGTGCTATGTGGGTCTTCACAATATTCATTATGTAAAGCCTGCATCACTCTCGAGGATTGCATAACATGCAGAACACACTTATAACACATACGCAGTAACAGCACAACTACTTATTAGTTAAGACCACTCCTCCTGGTATGATTATAGGGCAATTTTTTGTGCTTTCTCCTGCTAACCTAGTGTACTTAGGCATTCTGAGACAGTGTGGCAGCTGCCTAATGTACACAGACAACCATCTCCTCTTACCTCCCAACACTCATACCTCTGAGAGATGCACTTATATCACCAAACTGGAAGCAGTGCACACTCCAACCAAGACCGGACTGGCTGGTCAAGTGGAGAAGTCAACACCTGTGACTCACTACATAGAACACCTAGCTCTCCAAAACACCAACCATCACAACCCACACATAGAAACACAAACCATACACCCACGTTCGTGGAGGCTCTCAAGAAATATTTACCCAAACAACAGAGAACCCGATAGAGAAATGCACTTGAACACCACAACACAACACCGACCCCAGAACACACCGCCACAGTGTGCCTCTCAACCCAAGTCCTTAAGGCAAAACACTTTGTCCAATGTACTAATCACAGGAAACTCAATTGTGAGGCACACTGATTTCCCACTCACTAGGTTGAACAAGGAGAAGGTGACAGTCAGTTGTCTATCAGGTGCCAGGATCCGCCACATAACACATGCACTCAGGTCACTCCACAACAAGTACAAATATGACTCAGTCATTGTCCATGTGGGTGTGAATGACCTGAGATGTACTCCCTGCACTACATGAAAAGATATATGAAGGAACTCTCAGACTGTGTGGCCCAGGCAGGTATGACCCTAGCCCTGAGCAGTATTCTACCTTCACCCAGAATGATACCACAAATCAAGCAGAAAATTATTAACTTCAACAATTGGCTAAGTTTCTAGTGTCACTCTAAGGGGATCCAGTATCTGTCTGCCTGGGATGACATGATCAACAGACCTCAGTGCTTTGCCAGAGACGGCCTGCATCTGTCACCCCTGGGATTCCAGGTACTGGCTAAGGCTCTTGCTATCCCTATAGTGCCTTTTTACGCAGTATTTCAAAGACCAAAATTCCACCATAACAGCTACAAACATATGCAATCTGAGGGTCATGCTGCTCAGTGCTAGAAGTCTAAATTTCAAGATGCACTCACTTGAAGCTCTCCTCAAAATGGAGAATGTCAACATCTGTGCTGTTAACAGAGACCTGGTTAAGAGGCAGAAAGCACTCATGCACTCCCAGGCTATAACTCATTCCATACCTTTCAGCCCCAGAATACAGCCGTAAGCTCCAAAGGCGGTGGAGTCTCCATATTCTTAAAGGATACTCACACCTCCAGACTGGTAGCCCAGCATAACGCTTCCGAGATACTTCAGGTACAACTAACACTGGGTATGACGGCGATACAACTCATAGCCTGCTACAGAATCCAAAACATGTCCCTAGACTCTCACTCTAATGTCCTAAGCACCCTGGAATCTATCAAGGTCCAACCCAATACTCTCATACTGCGTGACTTCAACTACCCTTCCATCAACTGGGAAAACTATTGAACTACCAATGTACAGGGCCCAATGCTTTCTGGAATTTATCATTTCCAATGCCCTGGACCAGCCCATTCTGACCCCCAATAGAGGAAGCAACATCTTTGACCTGGTTATCATCAACATGGGAGACCATTGCTCAACACCTATAGTCAATTCCTCCCTGGTTAAATCTGACCACAAACTGATCACCATGAAAATCTCCACCTCAACTACACCCCTCGCTAAGGTGGCCACCCTAAAAAACTTCTCTAAAGCCGACTTTGGGTCCCTTAAATCAGAGGTGGCTAACGTCTTGGCACCCATGCTAATGGAAAATAGCTGTATGACTGCTGAATCATACACCATTGCACTGTGTGAGCATGTACACAAATGCATGGACCTTGCCATAGCAAATAGAACTAAGCCGCTCTCCTATAAAAAAAGGAACCCAATCTGGTGGTCCCCAGCCATCAATAAACTCTACAACACAAGGAAGAAATTGTTGCAGAAAAAAATGAAGTCACAAGATTGGAAATCCTCCCTTATCTGTCCCAACAAAAAGCTGAGATCTCTTATCAAATCCTCTAAAGTCAGCTATGAAGGCAGAATTGTGGCTGACACCAAAAACAACCACAAAACTTTCTATAGCTCTATCAAAAACCTCCAAGGCAATACCCAGATTTGCTCTGAGTTATTGCACAATGGCACCTCCTATACTGAGCCGCCAAAAGATGTAGCCAACATACCGGCCAACAGATTCAGTGCCGACATTAACCCTCCCCCCAAGCGCCCTATCACAATACCAGAAGAAAGCCTGGTACCCATCATTTCTGTGGCACAGGTAAAAGCTGCATTGTCCAAAGCCAGGGATGCAACATCCATGGGACCTGATAATATCCCTGGCTGTGTCCTACATGAGCTACAAAATTAACTGGCACCACATCTGTGTGCCCTGTTCAGTCACAGCCTTACCTCAGGCTATGTCCCTAATAAATGTCACACTGCTACAGTCATCCCACTTCATAAATGGGGAGCAACTACAGACCCTGGGTACTATCGCCCCATTAGCCTGATGAGTCTGGTATGCAAAGCTATGGAGCACATCATCATGGACCTGCTTAACAAAGATATAGGAAATCTCAAAACTCTTGACCCCACACAGTTTGGCTTTGTCAAGGGGAGATCCTACTTGCTGAAACTGGTTGACTTCTTTGAGGCAGTCACCAAGGCTGTGGATGAGGGTAAGGCAGTGCATACAGCCTACCTTGACCTGGCCAAGGCCTTTGATACTATTCCCTACTCAGGTATCATTGATAAACTCACAAAACTAGGCATCAATCCTTACATTACTAGGTGGGTTGCAAATTGGCTCACAGACAGGACCCACAGAGTAAAAGTTGCAAATTCAAAGTCAGACTGTCGACTAGTCACGAGTGGAGTCCCACAGGGCTCGGTCCTGGGCCATCTCCTGTTTGGCATCTACTTCTCAGAAGTCAAGGCCAACACAGAAGGAACTCTGGCTTACCAAGTTCGCTGATGGCTACAAGCTAGGAGTCATTATTAACTCCCCAAGTGATGCAGATATCCTACAAAAGGGTCTCCCTGAGACCAGTGACTGATGTTGGAACCATGGCCTGAAGTTTAATGCCAAAAAATGCATTATCAACCCTATAAAAAAAAAATTCAATACCATGTTGATGGGAGCCCACTGAACAATGAAGGGACCATAAGAGATCTGGGCAACCAGGTCAACAGCCACCTCACCTTCGACCACCACATCATCACTGTAGTCAAAATGTCCCTCTACATGGCACATCTTATAACCAAAGTTTTCGCATCCAGGAAGAAAGAGATCATCATCCCTCTCTACTCATTCCTCATTAGACCATTCATCAAATATAACACCCCGTTTGGCATGTACCTGACCAGACACCTACAACAGCTGGAGATGCCACAAATGTACCTCACAAAAAGGATCCTAGTCTTTAAACACATATCCTACATGGACAGACTCATGAAACTTCAACTGTTCTCAGTCTCTTATTGCTTACTTAGAGGTGATCTCTGCTTGACTTGCAAAGTGTTGTCTGACCCGACCCAGCCCTACTTGAAATGCTACACATAAAGAAATCCCAATCCCCCTGCACCACACGCTGCAGAGATCATAACCTCATTACCACAATTAACAGAACATGCTGGAGGGACAGGTTCATCTCCCAAAGACTGTCCATACTCTGGAATCAGCTTCCCATTCATGTCAAGGAGAGCACCTTGCTGGGCCTCTTCAAGATAAATCTTGATGAGTGGATGGGTAACAGAAAGTTCACTCCAGGGATCATTCCAGTTACCCTACTGGATAGAGGTGCTGTGAACTAATATCGGGTGGCATGGTGCCTGGGCAATTTTTTGGGCTAGGCTTGTAAAGGCTCCAGGGCCATTAGTCTAGTACACACCTATGAACCTATAAGTGTAGCTTGTTCAACCAGCACCCTGTGGTGGGACTATGAACCAGTGCTCCACCACCACCAACAACAACAAAAAAGTACTTCACTGTAATAATCTGACCACTACATTGTAAGTTAGATATATGCCCCCCACCAAGCTCTTCCACTGAATAGCCAAAAAAAAAAAAAAAAAACCCCAAAAAAAAACAAAAATAATAAAGGATGTTCCTTTCATGAGCACACCAACCAGGTGCCAGATGCTTGATTTGCACCCACCTTCTTCTCCAGCCACTCAGGTCCACTTATGTGCCCCTGCCACTCCAACCCTCTTTAACATGTTTTATTTAAAAAAAATACTTTCTTCTTTTAAACTGTAACAATGTAGCAAGCAGTTGCTACAGTTTCAACCACACAAAGAGTGCTACAGCACTCAAGTTTGACCACAAATTCAATACCAGTTTTTAAAAGCTAGTATTGCATTAAAGATAGGGTGGAATCAGCTGATTGTGCCTCCCCAACACTTTGCACCCAGGGCAGTTGCCCCTCTCACCCTTCCCTAGCTATACTACCGATGCCTTTATCAATGATCATTACAAACTAGTATTGACATTTAGATATATTTCCTGACAAACTGCACATGTCCATTGTATGTGTGCAGCTTAATGCTTGAGATCTTTAATCTTGATGACTTCTCCTGCTCTTCAATATGGTCAATTTTTGTTTTATCTTTCTACTTGAGTTTCTGCATTTCTTTTGTTATTAAGTACAAAAACGTATCATTTACATAAATATTTGAACTGTTCATGGCTCTCAAGAATAATTCTTTTATGTGACATACTAAATGCATGACCCAAGCTGAGAGTATAACTAAAGATTTGATAGCCCTCATCTTACACTGATTTTCAGGAATGCCCCTGATTTTATCTCAAAATTGATCACTCTTTCTCTCTGTCATTAAATTAGTAATGTTCTAATAGAGCACAGCAGAGATGGCAGAAGTTGCTGGACAGCCCTGGCTAATTTGTTTATAGATTTTATTGTTCAAGAAATACATGTTAATACAAATTCACTATGCTAACAATTTCTAAATATCTTTAATGCCTATAAACCTCTTTTGCAACATCAACAAAATAGTTGGGAGAGAGAGGTATATCTTGCAGAGGATACCTTTGCTCTGGAACAGACTCCCCATCCAAATAAAATAAAGCTCATTCCTGTCCATAATCGACTGCAACTTAGATCTATGGATGGAAAACAGAAAATTTAACCCAGGACTGTCCCCTGCATTACTAATGGACAGTGGCACTCCTAAATGCTTCATCCAATACATAGGACCCCACAAACTTTCTAAGGTATGATCCCAGTTAATTTCATTAGAGTAATATATAATTATTGACTATGGGATGGTTAAGAAAAACCTCTAACCAAATGAGAAAGGGTAATTTGAGCACAAAAAGAAAAAAGTGGCTAGGTTTAAAATGAACCGCAAGGGCATCTTAGGTTCATAGGTTCATAGGTAGGTACTAGGCTATCTGCCCTAGGGCATTTATAAGCCTAGCCAGAATGTGTTGACTTTTACCTCACTTTTAGATTAGCTTCCTGAGCCTCTGTCCAGCAGGGTCATAGAAGTGATCCCTGGTGTAAATTTACGATTTCCCATCCACTCATCAAGATTTCTTTTGAAGAGGGTCAGTGAGGAGCTCTGCCTAACATGGATAGGGATTCTATTCCAGAGCGAGGGACGCCTCTGGGATATGAATCTATCCCTCCAGCATGTTCTATTTATTGTTGTGCTGAGGTTTAAATCCCTGGAGCATGTAGCTCTAAGGGATTTGGATTTCTTGAGGTGGAGCATGTCCATTAATTCTGGGTTAGACATGGCCTTGTACGTCAGGCAGAGATTGCCTCTGAGTAGGTGGTAAGCAACTCAGTAGAGCTGGAGTTTCTTTAGTCGAGCTGCATAGGGCATCTGTTTGAGGCCCACGATCCTCTTGGTGAGGTACTTTTGGGGTCTCTCTAACTGTTGCAAGTGTCGGATAAGGTACATCCCAGATGGGGCATTGTACTCAATTATGGGTCTGATGAGTGATGAGTAGAGGGTCACAATGACCTCTCTTGATCTAGATGTGTACTCTTTTGTGATTAGGTGGGCTATATAGAAGGTTTTTCTAACCACGTTGAGAATGTGATTATCAAAGGAGAGGTTACCATCTACTTGGGTCCCCAGATCCCTAATTACATCTTCCGTACTTAATGGATTACTACCTATGTGGTAGTTTGTGGGCACATTGTTTTTCCCAAAGGGAATGAAAATGCACTTTTTGGCATTTATCTTGAGGCCATGGTTCTGACACAAGGTATCCATCTGCATAAGACCCTTCTGGAGGATGTTTGTGTCAGCTGGAGAGTCGATTATGGCTCCCAGTTTGCAATCATCTGCGAACTTGGTCAGCCACAGTCCTCCCGTGCTTGCCTGTACCTCAGTGAAGTATATACCAAACAAGAGGGGACCCAGGACTGAGCCCTGTGGGATGCCACTTGTAACCGGTTTGGAGTCGGACATGGCATCCGCAACTCTGACCATGTGGGTTCTATCCCTGAGCCAGTTTGCAACCCATCTCGTGACATAGGGGTTGATATTCAAGCTGGTAAGCTTATTTATAATGCCAGAGTGGGGTATTGTGTCAAAGGCCTTTGTGAGGTCCAGGTAGGCTGTGTGGACTACCTTTCCCTCATCTATGGCCTTGGTAACTGTGTCAAAGAAGTCAACTAGGTTTAAGAGGCAAAATCTGCCTTTAACAAAGCCGAATTGGGTAGGGTCCAGTGTCTGGAGGTTCCTAATCTCTTTGTTTATCAGATCCATGATGATGCGCTCAATAGCTTTGCAAACCAGGCTAGTCAGGCTTATAGGGCAATAGTTCCCGAGATCTGTTGGGGTGCCACCTTTGTGGAGCGGGATAACTGTTGCTGTACGCCATTCTTTGGGTACATATCCTGTAGTAAGGCTGAGTTTGAGCAGTGACTTTATGTGAGGGTTCAGTTCTTTTTGGAGCTCATGTAAGACGCAGCCCGGGACACCATCTGGTCCCATTGATGCTGTGTTTTTTGCTTTGGAGAGGGCTGCTTTCACCTGTGTGTCTGTAATGTCTGGGAGACTACATTCTTCTGGGATAGACACTGTCCCTTTTGGGGGGGAAGGGGGGTCAAGTTTGCACTGAACCTGTCTGCCAGGATGTTGGCAATGTCAGTGGGTTCAGTGTAATTTTTGCCATTCTGCACCAGCTCAGAGCAGATCTGAGAGTTGCCACCTAGATTCTTGACATAGCTAAAGAAGACCTTGTGATTATCTTTAGAGTCTTATGCGATTTTTCTTTTGAAGCTGGCCTTTGATGATTTTATGAGGGATCGTAGTTTCTTGCTAATACTGATCAGGGATGCCTTCCCTTTTTGGGATTTTGCTCTATCATGTAATAGTTTCCTCCTTCTGTTGTATAGCTTATTTATGGCCGGAGTCCACCAAACTGGTCACCTGTTTTTGGAGGAGTGAATCTTGGTTTTACTTGGGATAGCTCGATCCATGCATTCCTGTAGATGCTCATAGAATGCATTTGCGAAGGATTCTGTGGTTTGGGCAGCATTTTCCATTAGCCCGGGGGCTTTGAAAATTTCCACCTTGGTCTTGAGAAGTGTGAAGTTTGCTTTTGAGAAATTCTTCACAGTGGTTTTCTTGGCTGGGGGTGGTGTTGGGATGTGGATGTCCAGTGTGATTACTTTATGGTCTGATCTTACCAATGAGGGGTTTACCTCTGGTATGGAACATTTAGCCCCCATGTTGATGATGACCAGGTCCAATATGTTGTCCCCTCTTGTGGGAGTGGTGACCAGTTGTTTCGTGGCATTTAAGTTTATAAACTCCAGGAACCGTTGGGCGAAGGAGTTGGGAATTGAGTAGTTTTCCCAGTCAATGTTTGGGTAGTTGAAATCACCCAATATCATGGTGTTTGGTGAGACCTTCATATTCTCCAATGTTGTCAGGAATGCCACATGGGGGTCCTGAGACAAGGTGGGTGATCTGTAGCAAGCTACAAACTGAAAAGCAGTTTTGCCCACTGTAAGTTGCGCATGGATGGTCTCCAATTCCTCGTGCAGTGCCACTAACCTGGAGGTGTGGGTATCCTTGATGAAAATGGATACTCCCCCACCTTTTGTATTTAGGTCCGAGTTCTGGGGCCGAAAAGCATGGTATGAGTTATATCCTGGTAGTGCTGGGGTGCTCTCTGGAGCCTTGAACCAGGTTTCTGTTACTGCACAGATATCGATTTTCTCCATACTGAGGAGTGCCTCGAGTGCATGCATCTTGAGGTTTAGACTTCTGGTGTTGAGTAGCATTACCCTTAGTTTTTTGTTTCTTGTGTTGTCTATGGAGGTGGGTTTGTCTTTTGAGCCTTGCCTAAAAAAGGCACTATGGGGGTGGCAAGAGCCTTAGCCAGTATTCAAAAGCCTAAGAGTGACAGGTGCAAGCCATCCCTAGTGAAGCAACGTGGCTTGTCAAGTATGTCATCCCAGGCTGACAGACACTGGATCCCCTTTGAATGACACCAATAGCTTAGCCAATAGCTTAGCATCATTCTTGGTGAGGGCAAGATGCTATTTAGGGTCAGGGTCATACCGGCCTGGGATACATGATCAGAGAGCTCCTCTATGTCTCTTTTCATGTAGTCCAGGGAGGTACATCTCAGGTCATTCACGCCAACATGGACAATGACAGAGTCATATTTGTACTTGCTTTGGAGTGACCTGAGTGCTTGTGTTATGTGGCGGATCCTGGCACCCGACAGGCAGCTTACAGTGACCTTCTCCTTGTTCAGTCTGGTGAGCAGGACATCAGTGTGCCTGACAATAGAGTCTCCTACTACTAGTGTATCTGGTGTGTTATTTAGCCTTAAGGGCTGTGACTATGTGGCACACTGACTTTGTGAAGTATGTGATACGTGAATATTGTTGTGGGGTAGCGGTTGCTTGGATGCCTGCTTTGGAGGTCTCTGCTGCTTTGGCAAATTTTTATTTAGAGCCTCCGAATATGTTTTTGTGTGTTTATGTGTCTTGTTTGCTGATATGATTGGTCTATGTGAGACTGGTTGTGTGGTGTGAGTGGTTTCCTTCTCCTCCTGACTGACTGTGCCAGTCTTGGGTTGAGAGAGCTCTGCCTCCAGTTTGCTGTATAGTTGCATCTCTCACATACATTTGAGTTTGTTGGAAGGAGGAGAGGGTTGTCTGTGTACATGAGGCAATTGTAACATTGCCTTAAGATTCCGAGATTCACCAGCTGGACTGGAGAGTATACCTGAAACTGCCCTTTGGACATGCCTGAATAGTTTAAAAGAACTGGTTTATTGATTGTCCAGAAGGGATGAATAGGGAGCCTTGTACTACTAAATAGTATAAGGGGGTGTAGTGCTATAGTTTGTTAGTGCTTACTTGAGAAGTTTGAGTAAGTGCTGGGCTGTAAAAGGAAGGTGAGTGCTTGCTTTGAGAGTTTGACTAGTTCTAAGGGAAAAATTGAACAGCAGACTTTGTTTAGCTGGGAATAGTTTAAAACTGCTTAAACGGCACTGAGTGATGTTGCGCAACATTGCGCGATGCGGAAAACCGTGCAAAACCACGCATGTGCAGGTTTTATGGCAGGGAGCTTGAAAGAGATAGGAATTAGCCCAAAACGGCCAATAAACTACTAGTTGCTGGTCTGAGACCACTCCTCCAGGGACAGATAGTCTGCTCAAAGCTCCCCGCTCTCACTGGTGAACAGAGAAGCTTCCTCCTATCCAAGTAAGGATATGGGCAACACAGGAACTTATACCACAGCCCAGAATTCAGCAAAACCTGAAATCTGGACTACTCTAGTTTAGAAAAGGTGAGAAACAAGGATATTTTATTTATTTATTTATTTATTTATTTATTTTGCAGAACAACAGTAATTTACACAATAAACACTGTAAATGCTTTAAACAGGCTAGCGCACTTGAGTATGTAGCCTACAACAGTTAAACAACACAAAAACGACTTTAAATGACTTTTGAAGTGCAAAAACAGTAAAAATGCAAAAAAACAATGCTTTTTAAATCTTAAATAAGCTAGAAACTCATTTTTCGGCGAGAAAATTCAGTTGTAAGTAGAAAGGCAGAGAAAAATACTTAATCTGTTGAAAGTATCTCTTTTGTCTCTCTGCTGCTTGTAGCACTCTGCAGGACACCACGAAGAGCTGTGCAGAGTTAGATACAAGCGCAAGCCTGTTCTTAACTAAAAACCTATGAACCTATAAATAAAACAATTTTCTGATTTGCTGCCTTTTTCCCTGCCATTTGAGTGATGGCAATGAGACCTATAATGAAAGCAATATTACAGTGATTTATTACTGAAAAAATTGTAAGTAAAGAATAGTAAAAGAAGCAGTAAGAATATACAACCTTAATTTTATTTCTCCTTTTATCTCAAGCTAATCTAACATCACACATAAAAAAGGTAAAATGGTTTTGTAGTTTTAATTCCTTCTTGGAAGTGTTTAAATTTTGAAGGAAGGCTGAATCATGTGCTTATTCAATGTAATTCAATGTACTCTTTAACCAAAGTCTACTATTTATTTCAGTGGATGTTCAAGCCTAAAATAGTGCAGAAATAAGGCTTTGTGTGAATCGACTGATGTCACCCAGTCTGGTGAACAGTGCAAGTACAGGTACAATGACCTGCCGACACAGGTGCAGATGCAATGACCTGCAGGCATGCTTTTCAAACTTGTTCCTGCAATGGAAGACACATGTTAGGCAGAGGGAACCATCTTGCTATTGTAGTTATTCTGTAATTGGGTCAACATTGTAGATTCGGCCTAATACCTGTTGCTGTAATTGTAAGTTTTATTTCTAAGCTACACTTTTTTTTTCTTTTGCTGAGTTTGTGCAACCTTAGAGATGGTATATACATGGATCAGAAATGAGTGGGGAAGAATCCCCACATGAGGGAGTGTAAGCTTCCTGAAAATGCAGTTTCTATGTAGTATATGACAGTTGGTATGTAGCAGTGATTTAGATTTATGCTTATTTGCCTTTTGACAAAGTGAGAGGCACTTAATCATAGCAAATCCCCTTTTCTTACCTTATTGTGATAGTCCATGCTTTGCAGGTGGTCACTTAGTGGTCCTGAGTAGTATGTTATCTCTGGCTTACCTTCAATGCCAGTACCCATTAAACAGTATCCACCCCGTCTATTACTTTACATTCTGTTGCATGTCTTTAAGTTTGTACACTGACTAGTGCTGCATCCAAAGTAGCAGTTTCCCCACCTGCCCCGCCACAATAAACTACCACCAGCTAGATGAACCAGTGAAGCCACCTCATTTCCTCTTTCTCATCCTGTCAGCTTTCTAACCTGTGGGACCTTATTCAAATCTGGGATACCAGTATATCAAGTGGTCAACTGGCTCATCTGGCAATGATATCCATCAGATGACCATTTAAAGATAAAGTTGCTCTGTTAGAGGGATAGACAATACATAATGACCAGACAGGAGGAGAAGGTAACCACACACACTATAGACCCAGTCTCACATAATACCATCACAACCTCAAATCATACACATAAACACACAAAGACATACTCGGAGGCTCTGATCAAAAATCTACCAAAACAGCAGAGGCCACCAAAGCAGACACCCAAACAACTACCACCTCAGAACACAACATCTGCAACACATAGACCACACATTCAGAGTGTCAAGCAGTCACAGCCCTTAAGGCCAAACACAATGCCAGACACACTAGTCATTGGTGACTCCATAGTCAGACACACTGACGTCCCGCTCACCAGACTGAGTAAGGAGAAGGTCACAGTAAGCTGCCTGTCGGGTGCTAGAATCCGCCACATAACGCATGCACTCAGGTCTCTCAACAGCAGGTACAAGTACGACTCAATCATTGTCCACGCTGGTGTTAACGACCTGAGACGTACCTCCTTGGACTACATGAAAAGAGACATAGAGGAGCTCTCTGATTATGTAGCCCAAGCAGGTATGACCCTGACCTTGAGCAGTATCCTACCTTCACCAAGAATGATGCCACAATACAGAGATAAGATGATCAGCTTTAACAATTGGCTTAAACTCTGGTGTCATTCAAAGGGGATCCAATGTCTGTCTGCCTGGGATGACATGCTGGACAAGCCACGCTGCTTACAAGGGCGGCTTGCACTTGTCACCCTGGGATTCGGATTTTGGCAAAGGCTCTTGCCACCCCATAGTGCCTTTTTAGGCAAGGCTCAAATTCTAAACCTACCACCCTAGAACAAAACAAAGAAAAAAAACTAAGGGTAATGCTGCTCAATGCCAGAAGTCTCAACCTCAAGATGCACGCACTCGAGGCCCTTCTCAGTATGGAGAACATCGATGTCTGTGCTGTGACAGAAACCTGGTTCAAGGCTCCTGAGAGCACCCCAGCACTATCAGGTTTTACCTCATATCATGCGTTCCGGCCCCAAAACCCGGACAATACCAAGAAAGGAGGAGGGGTATTCCATATTCATCAAGGACACCCACACCTCAAGATTGGTGGCATCGCACGATGCATCGGAAACCATCCAGGTGCAATTAACGATAGGCAAGACTGTTCTGCAATTTGTAGCATGTTACAGGCCACCCTCGCAAACTCAGGAACCTCATATGGCCTTCCTGAAAACACTGGAGGGGATAAATGTATCTCCGAACACCATCATACTAGGTGACTTCAACTACCCTAATATAGACTGGGAACACTACTCAAGCCCAAACACTCAAAAGTTCCTGGAATTCATAAACTCAAATGCCATGGAACAACTAGTCACCATCCCCACAAGAGGAGAAAACATACTTGATCTCATCATCACGAACATGGGAGCACAATGTTCAGCGGAAGTATACCCCTCACTGGTGAGATCTGATCACAAACTAATCTCGCTGGAGGTCCTCATCCCGCCCCACCGAAATGAAAAAGACCACAGTAAAGAACTTCTCGAAAGCCGACTTCACACTTCTAAAGACTAGTGTGGTCTCCTTTAAGGCCCCTGAGCCAGCGGTTAACATTACTCAAACCGCTGAATCACTTACAAATGCCTTCTACCAGCACCTGCAGGCTGCATGGATCAGGCAATCCCAAGCAAAACAAAGACTCTTTGTACCAAAGGCAAGCGTCAGTCTGGTGGACCCCAGCCATAAACAAACTCTACAACAAAAGGAGAAAGCTACTACAAGATAGAGCAAAATCCTTAAAAGGTAAGACACCGCTGATCACTATAAGTAAAAAGCTAAGAGCTCTCATAAAATCATCCAAAGCTAATTTTGAGAAAAAATAGCTAAGGACTCTAAAGACAACCATAAGGCATTCTTTAGCTATGTCAGAAACCTAGGAGGAAACTCCCAGATATGCTCAGAATTAGTTCAAAATGATGTGAAGATTACTGATCCTACAGACATTGCCAACATACTGGCTGACAGGTTCAGTGCAAACTTCTCCCCTCCCCTAAAGGAGAGATATCTATACCAAATGATTGTAGCCCCCCAAACATCTCTAACGCCCAGGTGAGAACTGCTCTCTCCAAGGCAAAGAACACAGCATCCATGGGACCTGATGGTGTCCCCGGCTGTGTGCTCCATGAACTCAACGAGGAATTAAACCCACAGTTAGGACAGCTGTTTAATCTTAGTCTCACCTCTGGATACATACCCAGGGAGTGGCGCACAGCAACTGTGGTCCCACTCCACAAAGGCGGTGCCTCCACCGACCCTGGAAATTACTGTCCCATTAGCTTGACAAGCCTTATCTGCAAAGCCATGGAGAGGATCATAATGGATCTCATAAATAAAGACATAGGGAACTTGCAGACTTTGGATCCAACCCAGTTTGGCTTTGTCAAAGGCAGATCATGCCTTCTAAACTTGGTTGACTTTTTTGAAACAGTCACCAAGGCCATTGACGAGGGAAAGGCAGTCCATACAGCCTACCTAGACCTGGCGAAGGCTTTTGATATAATACCTCACTCGGGTATCATTGAAAAACTCATCAACTTAAATGTAAACCCATACATTACAAGATGGGTTGCAAACTGGCTGAGTGACAGAACCCACAGGGTCAGAGTTGCTGGCGCCATGTCAGACTCAAAGCCTGCCACAAGTGGTGTCCCACAGGGCTCAGTTCTGAGCCCACTCTTGTTTGGCATCTACTTTTCTGAAGTACAAGCAAACACAGGAGGGTTATGGCTGACAAAGTTTGCAGATGACTGCAAACTGGGCGCCGTAGTTGAAAACACATCCGACACAGATATCCTTCAGAAGGGTCTCACAGAAACGGATAACTGGTGCCAGAGCCATGGCCTAAAGTTAAATGCCAAGAAATGCATAGTCATACCCTTCGGGAAAAATAAGGTTACCCCTAGCTACCATATAGGTGGCAATCCCCTGAACACAGAAGAAGTTATTAGGGACCTGGGAACCCAGGTTGACAGTAGCCTTTCATTCGACACTCATATTGCTAAAGTAGTTAGGAAGACCTTCTACATTGCCCACCTTATCATGAAGAGATTCACATCTAGATCAAGGGAAGTCATAGTCTCCCTATACTCATCACTCATCAGACCAGTGATCGAGTACAATGCCCCATTCGGAATGTATCTGACCCGACACTTGCTGCAGCTGGAGAGGCCACAAAAGTTCCTCACCAAAAGGATAAAGGGTCTCAAAAATCTGTCTTATGCTGCCCGACTGAAAGAACTCCAGTTATATTCAGTTGCTTACCGCTTGCTCAGAGGTGACCTATGCCTGACATACAAGGCCATGTCAAACCCAGATTTGATGAACATGCTTCATCTCAAAAAATCTAGATCCCTTAGAGCCACAAGGGCGGGAGACTTAAACCTCGACACGGTTATTAATAGGACGTGCTGGAGGGATAGATTCATCACCCAAAGACTCCCTATGCTGTGGAACAAAATCCCGGTTTATGTGAGGCAGAGCACCTCGCTGGCCTTGTTCAAGAGGAATCTTGACCAATGGATGGGAGATCGCAGATACACCCCAGGGGTTACCTCAGTGTCACTGCTCGACAGAGGCACAGCAAAATAATGGGCATAGTTTCTCCAAACTAAAGGGGTGGCGTAAGCCACAAAACTATGGGCTAGGCTTATAAATGCCCTCGGGCAGATAGCCTAGTATGAACCTATGAACCTATAATGCTACTCACCTTTGTGTGCAGCAAATTGATTTTGCACAGTTTTGAACATTACACTTTGAAATGCTGCAAATTTGCAATTTGTGCAAATATACTGCACTGTCCTCAGCACTGTGTATTACAGCTGTGTTGTATATTAAACATTTTCTATCGCAACATTTACTACATGTTCTTATTTGAGAATTTTCTAATTTTTATGCCTAAATGAGATTGCCAAACTGCATGTCATGGGGTTGCCTAAAATATGCTATAACACTCCTACTAGGAGTTGAAACATTTTTGCTGTGAGATAGATATGTTAATTAAAATGCTTTAGAACAAATTGTACAGTATTAAAACATTCAGAAGAATGTATGTTACAAATGTTAGTTACCAAAAAAAAATATTCTGGAGCTCCAATCAAAACCACATCAGCCTCACAGTAAGACGCTGTCCGGTTCGATTCTCAGCTAGAGCGTCTTCTGCGTGGAGACATGCGTGAATGGGCGTACCTTCGTTGAAGGTTGTGCATCAGGGCTGGTAACTCGGGACGTAAAAATCAACTACCAATCATTAGCGGACAGGAGTTCCGCTGTGGCGACCCCTAACTGGGAAAAGCCGAAAGACACAACAACAATACATGCAGATTAAAGCTTGTGCTCTGAATGTCAGGAAAAAATTATAGTGAGGTTTTTACTTTGGAAACTCACTATTATTGCTAACTTTGCATTGTTCTACAAATGGCAGCCATCACAAAAGAGATCTGTAAACTTTTCGGAAATGTTGAAAGCTGTTAAACACTTTCCAGTGATACACAAACAACAAGAAAAAGGTGTGGCTGAGCAAACGTATCTAACAAGTTTTAAATCTGCCTGTTAATTAGAGGCACGCTTCACTTCTGACTGCCATTTGTGTTACTGCAGGAGGTGCGTAACAGCTTTTAAAGACATTAGGTACTTTGACCTCTTATACTTTTTTATTAGCTGGTAATATTGGGGCAGCTAAATTTCCCCATGCGTTATGAAGAATTGTGATTTGGTTCAAAGATCTTCATTTTTTATGTGTTGTCAAAATGAATTGCAGGAAATTCACCCCTCAGGTATTGTTCTAGAAAGACTTGCTTAAAATCCATTTCTTGAATAGGTAGCAACCTGGTGATGATCTGCACCATGATTATAATCTTTTATGACAATGTTTTGTATTTGAGAAATGGAAGCCAAGGAATTCACCTCAGGAAGGAAACTCAAATGGGAAATTTCTTGAAATCTATTTTGAAGAAAATGTAGCAACATATTGCCACTGTAGATCATGAGTATTGAAAAAGGTAATGATTGAGAGTATTAGCTGCCCCTGTGTGGCATCTTCAGTTAAAATAAATAAATAAAAAGTTTGTGAGGAAGTACAAGGTACATAATAGGTTTATAAGATGTGCTTATTGGCAGAGTGTTTTACTTCTAATGGCTGTTTGTATGGCATTGTGAGGTGCACTGAAACTCTTATGGTTAAATATTATGTTATTAGTAACTGTCTTACCAGTATGGAACTTATTATAACAAGTGGATGAACTGTGGCTCAAATTTTTAAAGCTGGCAAATTCTTCCCAGAACTTAAGAACTATTTACTGATAACTAGAATGTGCAGAATACAATCTGTGTGGTCTGCACCTAGTGGTATAGACAGAAAGGCATGAGTCTGAGTGTAAATTTTTGTAAAAGCTGTCACTATTCTTAGCTTTAAGTATTAAGTTAAGATCTAGCTTTCACTAAGAATGATTGATTGCAAAATCTGAAAGTAAAGTCATCATTCATAATTGATTGATGAACACCTTCCCAAAAATATGACAGCACACAAAACTAAAATAATTTTTTGTGGTAGAGGAGGGGAAGTTTTTCTTTTACGTCCCTTTACTTAAATAAAAAAATACCTAAAAGGGCATACACAAAGCATGCAATGAATGTGATCTCAAACTCTAACTTAACTCAAAACCAAGAAAATCATGAAATCAAAACTTGGGACTAGGATTAAGGACCTAACAGCTGACAAATCATATCAAACAGGTTTATCAAAATCATATGATAAGATTCTGCATGGATATATAAATAATGACACTGCCAGACAGGTCCTTCCAAAGGTTATCAAAGAGTAATATTTCTTTAGTGTGTGTGTGTATGTGTGTGTGTGTGTGTGTGTGTGTGCGTGTGTGCGTGTGTGCGTGTGTGCGTGTGTGCGTGTGTGTGTGTGTGTGTGTGTGTGTGTGTGTGTGTGTGTGTGTGTGTCTGTATGTGTGCACACATGCACATCTTGCAGCCTGATCTTTATGTAGCTTTCTGACTTCTTGAAGCATAGGACATTACAACTGGCCGAGGCAATTTCAGTACTTTGGGATATTTTGTAAGGAAAGAAAAAATGGCATGAGGAGCAGTTTTAGTTATTGTCCAAGAAAATTGCAATATGGGAGGATAACGACTTGCAGGAGGAAGAATTAAAAGATATAGGAGTCAAGCTAGACAGGATGTTGAAAAGCACACCTAACTTGCTCTGGTATATAGAGGGTGTAATTCAAGTGTTTGAGCTGTCAAAACCTAGAACATTGGCAGTATTAGGATGTGTGAGATCGCAGTGCAGTGGAGACAGTGAATTTGCTCTTTCCCCACTGTAGTGTGATCTTGGAGTTGGTATATATAATTATCAGGAGGTGCAGGGGGGCTTGTCCACCTGCAAAAAAGAAAAAAATGTAGTTTTTTTAATTCTTTTGTTTTTCAAATCATTGTGATACAAACTTTTCTTTATTTTGAATCGTTATGATTTAATCACATTTTTGGTGTTCCTAGGGTTAAAACTTTTTATAGTTCAATCACTTGACATGCACTCATAGAATCTGATTTATGAAATAGGGCTACTGATAACACTTTTAGTAGGAAGATTGAAAGGACAGCAAAGAAAATTAGAGGCATAGTGGTATGTCTTACCAACTGTGATGCCCATGCACTGGCCTAGTAATCAAGTTGCCTCAATCCTCACCACTAGCACCAGTGAGGGGCAGGCACATTGGGAAGGATAACAAGTACACAAACACAGTAATGTACAATTTAACACCAGTGAGGGGCAGGCACATTGGGAAGGATAACAAGTACACAAACACAGTAAAGTACAATTTAACACCAGTGAGGGGTGTGCACATTGGGAAGGATAACAAGTACACACACAGTAAAGTACAATTTAACACCAGTGAGGGGCGTGCACATTGGGAAGGATAACAAGTACACAAACACAGTAATGTACAATTTCCCTTAAGAACACACAGAGATGACAGTCAGCCTGAGGCTGGTTTCTCCCTTTCTCTGCAGATCCCCAATAAGACTCCCCACTGGCACAGCTATAGGGTCCAGATCTCAGCCTAGTGGTCATGTTAAAACCTCCAGCACCCTCTCTGTCCAACTAGTGCTTCATGCCCATGCCCAAGTAGCTGACACACACACACTTTAAGATTTGATTTATATACAGACACACAGACGCTCCTGGGGAAGGCTGGCACAGGCTCTCTGGCTGTGTCACCTTTTGGCTCAGACTATAAGGTAGTAGTTACTGCCACCAACCACTAATATCAGCTAGTAAGAAGGCCCTTACCAAAGGGTGTCCAATTTTACTGTGCAATACTATTACCCAAATAGTAAGTGTGACCAGAACTTTTAAGGCTATTGGAGTGGCTTAATACAGTATCACTAAATACATGCAAGTACTCTAGATCTTAAATTATCTCTACACAAAACAGCCACAGTTAAAAGGTTTAAAAATATTTAATAATAAATAATAAAAACACAAGACAAATCTCAATTCAACACAATGCTAGTCAAGAGTTCAGAAATCACAGGAAACTTTAAAACAATATTGTTGGATAGTCTGACATAAATATAGAAAACAGCTAGACTAAATCTGACTAAATTACTGTCTAACTTTAAGAGCAATACTGTTCTAAATAAACTTACATACATACAGAGCAAAGGCAGATTGTTGGCGATGTCAGTTCTGAAGACAAATGCAAATGCTACATCTTTCTCTCTGAGATCTCTTAAATAGATAATACATCACTGCTGACCATTTTAGATTACATCATTCTTGACACTTCTCTGGTTCCCAGGCTACCAGAAACTCTAAATTTATATTTCTTAGTAAGTTTGCACCTGGTCTGGAAGCCACATCAATAAAAGACTTTATACATGTAAAACCTTGCAATTAACTCTGGTCTCAAAACAATAGAAGGAATTCCTTCATCCAGACATCCTGTCTCCAAGCTTTGAGATCAAACAGTCATAAAATGCTTTACTTTATTAGCTTTCTTCCAACAGGGTGCACTCTGGTTACATTTTTGAAGTTCAGAACACATATAACATATTGCAGCTGAAAGTGCTCCTGGTGTAGCATCTCTAAGCCACCGAGGACCTGATCGCTTTGGATCTCCCCCACTTGTGTGAGCAAGGAATCCTCTCACTCCAACTAAAAGCAAAGAAAACTCTAACCAGCAATCATCCAAAAATAGACTGCAGCCCCTGGTTTAACTCCAGGAACCTTGTTGTGGCCGCTTGTGTAGTAGCCACTGAGGACCTGATCGCTTTGGGCCCCCCCACACACTTTTGTGAGCAAGGAATCCTCTCACTCCAGCTAAAAGCAAAGAAAACTCTAACCAGCAATCATCCAAAAATAGACTGCAGCCCCTGGTTTAACTCCAGGAATCGTGTTGTTGCCGCTTGTGTAGTAGCCACTGAGGACCTGATCGCTTTGGGTCCCCCCACTTGTGGAGCAAGGAATCCTCTCACTCCAGCTAAAAGCAAAGAAAACTCTAGCCAGCAGTCATCCAAAAATAGACTGCAGACCCTGGTTTAACTCCAGGAACCTTGTTGTTGCCGCTTGTGTAGTGTAGGTGCCAGCTTTTGTAATGACTGTTATGCCTTGTTAAAATCTGTTACAGTCAGCTAGAATGCATACCCCAGGGGCAATAGCTGCAAACCTTCTTCCTCTTAGCCTACCCCCACCCCTTTCATCCATTTCACTGTTGATAATTTGTTATATGTGAAGGTATTCAGCCCCTCTCAAGAGTCATAGCCTTCAGTCCCTCCTCCTCAATGCTTGTTCTCCACTAAACACCAAACAGAAGTGCAAAGTCTCCAGCTGCTTTTATCTTTAGCTACATTGTGTGCAGCAAACAATGAGCAAAGGGGAATACAAATATAAAAGAGAATAAAATCTGCCATTGCAGACTATTAAGCAGCATACAACTTCTACCTGTGGTGTATTCCTATACATAGTTTTTCTTGGAGAAACCTTCCAGTCCTTGAACAAGGGTGCCTGTATGTTTACCTTATTTCCTTGGCTGTCCTTGATAATTAGCTAGGTTTAGCAGAGTCCCTTGGATTCTCCCCTGCTACTTTAAATTCCAATTGAAGGTCCCCCCCCCCCAAGTGATTGCTCAGGTACAACACACCAAAGGTTTTAAAAACCCTGGATGCCATATTTGCTCTAATTGCAGCTGAAAGCCCTCTAGGTGTAGCATCTCTAGTAAGTGTCCCTGGACTAGCTGAGTTTTTTTTATTTTTTTTTAGCTAAGTTCTATCTGGAAGGTGTAGCCCCGCTCCGTCAGCTCCGCTCACATCGCTCTCCTTCCACCCCCCATATCATTACCTTTATACCTATCTATACAACCACACCCACTCACTTCCTCCCAAATCCCCAACCCCTCTACTTCCTGTTCTTATACTACATCCCTTCTTTGCTCCTCCCCACACTTACCTACTATCCACTATCAAAGACTACTATACCTTACTCCCACCCCTTCCTCTCATCCTCTGTTCTACATCCCATAAAGTGGCGTCTCTTATAACTCAAACTCTTACCTTCTCTGCTCCTTATACTCTATCACCTCACCTCCTCACCTCCTATCACTCACAATTACCTACTCCCTATTTCCATCCCTCAAACACTACTCTTAACTCAAGTACTACACCACAACCCTATCTACTAATTTGTCCCACCATCCTTCCCCCCACCACTCTCATTCTTAAAATAAAAATATCTCCCCCCTTCCCTTTGAAACAAAAAAACAAAGTCTATTTACTCAAATTAAAACCCCATTACAAACCTCTACTTCTGTCTGGTGACATTCATCCTAACCCAGGCCCTACAGACACTACCCTGAACAATAACCCCCCTGTATCTAAACCTGCCAACCCCTCCAACCCACAAAAACAAGTACAATTCTGCTCTATCAATGTCAGGAGCCTTGTAAATAAAATTCAGGAACTCCATGCTTGGACAGCTAACTATACTCTTGACATAGTTACCCGAACTGAAACATGGTTAAAACCACACCATCTGGACAGTGAAATCATCCCTCCTGGCTATAATATCCTTAGATTAGATCGACCTAAAAGAAAAGGAGGAGGAGTGTCCATACTCTACTCCAAATGTCTCTCCCATATCAGTCCCACACTAGACTTACCCTCCTTCTCACCAACTGAACTCCTACTGAGCAAGTTCTCACCAGCTGAACTCCTACTGACCAACTTCAAACTTAGTTTCAACACCAAAACTGTCGCAGCAATCTATATTCCCCCTGGTGATAATATTAACATACTTGAGAACATCCTATCTCTCCTCTCACATACCATCCACAATGAAATGATTATACTGGGAGATGTTAATATTGATTGGCTTACAATACAAGCTCCCAACACTACTTCCTGTATAAACCTGCATGGGTTTGAGCAGCTAATCACAACCCCAACCTACATTAATAAATCTCACCTACCTAGCTCTCTTATTGACTGGATATTGGACTCCCACCCTCAAAACTATCATAACTCCCAAACCCTTCCAAATGCCCTCAGCGACCACTGCCCTATAACAGTTACCAGACATACTCCCCACCTTACCAAACCTAACAAATTTATTACCACCCGCTCACTTTCTCATTTCTGTCTTAACTCCTTTCATCACCAACTCTCCAAAATTAACTGGTCTTACCTCACCACTCTTCCTTTAGATGAAGCTGTCCACTCCTTCAACACTACATTCCTAAACATTCTTAACTCCCTTGTTCCTCTTCGCACAATTAGAATCAAATCTAATACTGCTCCCTAGCTCACTAAATCTACCAGAACCCTCATGAAAGACCGGGATAGGATTTGGAAAATGTGGACTAAAACTAGGACCCCTTCTCTTCTTCAGAAATATAAAGAACTCAGAAATAAAATAAAAAAAAAAAACATCCATTATGACAAAATAAGCTTCTATGCCAATCCTCCCTCTACTCTTAAATCAGACCCAAATAAATTCTGGAGCTCTATTAAACAGACTCTTCATCCAGGAAACCCTTCCTCTCCTAACCCATGTCCCAGTGCAACACCTGAAGACATAGCCAACAAATATAACAATCATTTTATAAACTCAATAACCTCCATAATAAATTCTCCCCCTCCCAGAAACAACACTAGCACCCCCACAAACTCTATACCTCTTCCAAACCCTCCTAACCCCTTCTCCTTAAAAGCAATATCAACTATGTAAAGTCATTACTCTCTAAACTTAAACCTTGCTCCCCATCTGTTGACAACCTACCCTCTTACTTCCTGCAGATTGCCTCAGAACCTCTTGCTTATCCTGTATCCATCTTAATCAACTGATCCATTTCTGAATCCTATGTCCCCACTGTGTGGAAGAATTTCTTTACTCTACCCATTCACAAAGTGGGCCACTCCTCAGACATATCCAACTTCAGACCGATTGCCATACTCTCTCCCCTATGAAAAATCCTAGATTTATGCATTCACAAGCAGGTAATGCATTACCTTCACCAGGAAAACCTTCTCACACCCACACAGCATGGTTTCCATCTCAAGCATAGTACAACTACTGCACTCATATCATTCATCAACATAGTCTCCCTAGCTCGTGATAACAATAAACTTCTCATGTCTATTCCTTGACCTTTCTAAAGCCTTTGACACTGTCTCTCACCCACTCCTCCTAGATAAACTCACTAACTTACATTTCTCTCCCCCTACTATCTCCTGGTTCTTCAGCTATCTTTCAACCCACCAGCAATCAGTTAAATGGCTCTCTGCACTATCCCCCCCCTCACTGTACAAATGGGAGTCCCCCAAGGGTCCATACTTGGACCACTACTCTTTAATACTTTCACCAACTTGCTCTACTCCTCTTGTTCCCAGTCATCTCTTGTGCAATATGCTGATGACTCAACTGTTATAACCATTGCTGACAACCCAACTGACCTCCACTCAACTACCCAGGCATCCTTCCAACACCATTGAGACTTGGCTTAGTGATAACAAACTAATACTTAATAAAAAAAAACCTAAGCTCCTACTGTTCCTCCCTAAAAACATCACCATACTCAAAAGTACATTTACCATCTTATCCTGCAACAACACTATCATCTCAGCTGAATCTAGTATTAAATTGCTAGGTGTTACAATAGATGATCAGCTTAAGTTAGATCTCCATATTACTAACTCGTTAAAAAGAACTCATCAGAAACTTGGGTACCTTTTCCGTAGCAAGAAATACTTTAACACTGCCCAAATAACTCTCTCCCAGGATTTATTACTCCCAACACTCCTGTACAGCTGCTACATATTCACAAACCTAAATTCTACACTTATTTCCAAGCTTGAAACTACCTATAATAAGATCACCAGATTTGCAGCTAACCAAACCTACAAGTCACACCACTGCTTAGCAATGCAGCAACTAGACTGGCTAGAATTCCCTCAGCTGCTCCAACTATACCAACTACAAATCATCCACTCTATCCTCTATCTACCCTCCTTCTGCCACAGCCTCTCCACTATCATATCCAAATATTCCCCTGCTGGGACACTACACAGCTGAAATCAAGAATTATTAGACATCTACAAACCCAAAACCAAAATAGGCTGCCTTCTCTATAACTATAACCCAGCTATATCCTGGAACCAACTCCCCTTGGAAATAAAATTCCTCCAGCATAGCAAAAGTTTCAAATTAGCCACAAGGAAATACCTGAAAACAAAGTGGTCTTACCACTGTAGCCAACCACCCTGAAACCACCATCCTTTCACCTATTTCACCACCTCACTCTTAACGTATCTCTAACACTATTCCCTGCCTCTTCTACCTCTTCCCTTCCGCTATCTCCAACCACTCTTAATTCTTACAGTCTCAAAACAACCTACCTGTCTAGTCTGTCTCCTATACTCTACCTCCCCTACATCTCCTACTAGCCATTCCTACTTTCCTTTCTTATTTCCAAACTCCTATACAACTAGATCCTACCCACTTTAAGTAAGAATCTGCCTAACTATTAACTCATTTTGCTCTAAGCAGCTAAAATAATATTGTAATTAGTCACATTTTCTTCTGCTAATTGTTTAAAACCTTGTTTGTAACAACTCACATACTTGTTTTACAAAAGAACTTCCTAAGAAAAACAATGTGGCCTTGATGACCACCGGTCAGATACAACTTCTCACTATGCAATGTTACCATTCAAGGTACTATGGCTAATTCGAGCACAAAGCAAGTACAAATTACAGTTCATTTCTTCAAGCAGTCTTTGTTTGGTGTATCTTTTCTTTTCCACAGCTGTGCATGTTCTCATAACACGAACAGAGCTGATTATTCATATTCAATCACGTTATAGAAAACAGTATTGTTCTATTCATTCACTATTCATTCATTTTCCTGACCTAGCAGATAATCACCTGCTTCTCAGTAAATTTCCAAAAAGGCATAAACATGAATTTTGCTGTGCTAGCAAATACTAGGTCAGAGAGCATCTTGCAATTTCAGAAAGCATACTGCAGTTTGAAAATGCATCTTATAATTTCATACAGAATTAAGCTATACATAAAATAGAATTAAATGTGTTCATCCTTTTAGCTTCTAATAAGCACTAAACATATACACTTAGTACATATTTTTCTAACAATAACATATAAAACAATAAGCAGCTGGGTAGTTGCTGATGAATTTGCTGCACATCTACAAGTCAAATGGCATAAGAAATACTTGGCCTTGGGATATAACCCTCTTCTGCAACATCTACAGAACAGTTTAGAGGGATAGGTGTATCCCATAGAGGATGCAGCTGATCGGGAACAGACTCCCCATCTACATAAAGCAAAGTTCTCCCTGTATATTCAAGTGCAACTTAGATCTATGGATTGGAAACAGAACATTTACCCCAGGACTGCCCCCTGTACCACTAATGCACAGAGACACCTCCTAAATGCTTTATCCCCTGCATGGGTCCTCTCAAATTACCTATAGTATTATCCCAATTTTCTCATTGGGGTAATATATAATTATCAACCATGGCCAATCTTTAACCAAATGGGATATATTAATTCAAGCACAAAATGGGAAATTGTCTAGGCATAAAATGGCCCTCAAGGGCAGCTAGCCTAGTAATTACAGAGAATCAAAAAAGCATGTTAAATAAAACGTTGACCTCATAATGAATGCACAGAATACAAGATCACCAGTGGCTCATTTACTATTTGCCAGTGATAGGTTGCATTTTTCCAGAAGTGTAACCAAGCAAGATCTACTAAGTAACATCAGTGTTTTATCATTTTCTGGGTATGTAACGTTAGGTAATGCCAATGTTTCATCTGTAAATAGCACCTGTGAACAAGTAAGAATTTAGATCAGACAAGAATTCCCTTGAAGACGGTTGACTTCTAATACCGGGTAATACTTCATAACTTAAGTCTAGAAATTGGATATGTTGTGCTTTGTGCTACTGAATACAGTGGGATGATAAGTGAGCTGAATGAGGTTACAGGAGATCTTGGTGCACTTAATACATCATGGAGGAGACATGACATGGTTATAATAGTTTAAAAAGGTATATGCACATACATATAAGCATCATATTCCTATAAATAATATACAGTCATCTCATTTTCTGTAAAGCTTGGCAGTGATGTTTCCTTTTCTTAGAACTGAGCATAAATCTACAGAATTCTTTACTGTGGTTTGTAGCTTTTGGCAATTGATTCCAGGGAATTCATTAAAGGCCCCGGCATGAGCATACAGCTTGCACTAGAAAGGCCCTACCAGCATGTAATGCCCAAATGTGATTTAGGAACATTTTAGCCATGATGAGGTTTGACCTTATTATCAGCTAATTTGCATGTTTCCTGGATCTCAGGTGCTACAGCGATGTGCGAAGTAGCCATGATATGCACACACAGTAGTACCTTGCTGCTCACGTAGGTAGTGCAATCTCCCTTCCAGTCACTCTCTTACAAACACGAAATGTACACACACACAGACTACAGTTCTTGTACCTACCATCTTGTGGCCCTCCCCCCAATACTTTAGTGCTGTTACGGCACTTTACATGCATCAGCTCTGGTAGTCTAGTGTATCCATCCCACTGTCCAATCCCTGTTATGATGTATGTACCACTAAAATATGTTAAAGAGTCAGCTCTTGTCGTATAATGGTTCCCTCTACCCCCCTGGACCCATGTTAACATCTGTGCCATTATGACATTGAAGTGGAAACCCTGGTATATGGTGAATTACCCCCCTCCTAGAGCCCTTAGTTCCTTAGGGCACTTTAATAGTATTTCCTGGTGTGTAGTGTATTCCTCGTCCCCCATCCCCATAGTAATGACATCCTGGAAGCAGTTCCAGGGAGAGAACACATGGCTAATTAGCATATGCCTCTCCCCTGGATTGCCTCATTAGCATTTTACATGGCCATGGAACCAGCCCTTCATGGTGCACTACAGGGCTATCTAAGGGTGCTTCTTGAATACAAAAACAGTACTGTGTACCTGCTGAGGTGGGTTCATGAATACGGCTCATTGTTTTTTTTTCTTCTGCATCCAGTCTCCACTCCAGAAATCCTTCCAGTTGGCCGCTCATTTGAATACTTCATTCCCATTGTGCAAAAGACCATGGTCCATTTATTACCCTGGAAGTTTGAGTTGAGTACCAGGAGCAGCGTCATCATATGCAGTGCAGTCAGAGTTTTCTGTTTTATTGCTGTGTTACTTATAGAGCGTGCTTCTTAAGCTGGGCACCCAGTGGGCATTCTAGTGTACTGATTGATGTAAGCTCTTAGAGGTCTCCTACAAGTAATTTGTGTGGAGAACATGTTCATAGGGATGCACTGCTGCCCCTACCATAGAATAGGTGAGTAAACACATTGTCTTCATTTCCCTCTCAACCAAGTCACCTTCCTCATTTTGAAATCATTGACTGATCCTGTGTGTCTTGATGTAGACAAGTCTCTATCACCCAATTCCACAGAGCCTGCTGTGACAATTAATTGCTGAGAACAAATCACAATAAATGCATATTGCATTATGGAAATGATGATATCTTTGCACATTTTTGTTCTGACTTCATAGGTTAGTAGGCAATAAATCTTTTAGTAGGTGTGCTAAGTAATCTTGCATTTTTTTAGAGTTTTGTGCATATGGGTGTTGAAGGTAAGGTGGATGGGTGGGATCTAACCAGAATCTTAGATATATTTTTTTTTCATGTTTTAGGGTGTCCACTATTTTGGAAACTTATGTCTGGTTTGTAAGTACAATAATGATATTTTTAGTGAGGTCAAAGAGGATTTTTTTAATTGTCTTTTAATATCTTGGCCATGAAGGATAAACCAGTTATATACAATAATGAGATTTTGATTTAATTATTTTTCTTAATTGTATGTGAGCTATAAGAGTAACAGATGTCCAAGTAATGTTAAACCCCTGGTTGAACATAAACCTTGTCTACGTCTGTCCATCGGTATCTGTGAGGATTCTCTACTCATCCCCACTTCCTCATCTTCATCTGGCTATCCTATCCTTCCTACCATTTTACATAACCTTTTCCTATCACCTCCTCTCCATTTATACTAATCTATCCTAATATCTCTCCCCATTTAGTAATAAGTAAAAGTCATAAGTTTAGTTCAATTGTAAATATACTGTAAATTGCCAAAAGGACACTCTCCAGAACTGTATATAGTGTTTTACTTTGTTTTTTTTTCTCATTGTTCTCTTTGTAATATATTTTTAGTTTATCTATAGCCTTACAACATTGTTTATTTTTTAAATTTATAATTTTCAACTGTTTCTTATGTAATGTATTTGCATTTTTTTTTTAAATTTTCTTTGTTAAGTGGAGCTTTTGTCCCCAGGCATTTGCTGGAAACGCACTCTTGTGACTCAAATGGAATTTCCATGAAACAAATGGAAATAAATAAGTCATCTTCATAGGAGATTGATACTTTTGCTGACATGACATTAAGTGATGCAATTGATAAAGTGTAAAATTAAGGCTGCAAGGGCAGAGCATATGGGTGATACAGTCTTGACTGATAAAGTTTATTACTCAGTGTATTTATTTTTATTTTATGTTTTTATCTTGGCATCTGTTAACTGGGTGTGTTTGACTGACCTAGATCCCATTTTCAGTGGAGGCTCGGGGAGAAAAGCTCCATGCAGATTAGAATAGATAGTACAAATAGCTTTAAGTAAATGACAACTCTAAATACAGTGGTATCATTGGATACCAAGTAAAAATCTGACATACAGTACAACAATATGCAAATCAGCAGGCAATGAGGTAAATTATACTACCAATACAACAATCAATGGTGGTAATTATAATTGCATATAGAACTCTGGATATTGAGTAGAACAGTCAGTAGGCACAAGAATAAATAATTACTAGGAAAAAAAGATACAACTGAATAGAGTAGAAGAGATCATAAATAGTATAGAAAGGACATAGGTAAGTGGACTGAAGAGCAGAAAGCAAGTTAGGTTGGACTTTGGCAAGAGCAGATCCATGAGTTTAGCAGTGTTTCTTTTAAAGCGGTTTTTACTTTTTATTGGATTTTAACAGATATGAACAGAATATACAAATTTCACTCAACATATAAATAAACTAACAAAACTATATACAGTGCCCATAAGAAATCTTATCATTATTCATCAACACCAGTTATTTTCTAAACAATCTTTAAGCTTTAGCCAAGACAATTTCTTATTAGTAATATTAACAGTTCTATTGTATAATGTTTCCAATTCTTCATTACATACATTCTTTGCTAGACAAATTCTGAAAAAGAGAGGATGTTTTTGTTTTTCCAATTAAATTGAGATAACCTTTCTGGCAATAGCCAAGATAGACTATAGGTGAGGCACTTGAGAAATGGTAATATGATCTGGAATTGGATCATTAAATAAAATTAAAGAATCTGTAACATTACAATTGACTGACCATAAGGCTTTAGAAAAATTCTCAAACTCTTCCCAGAATGGATCAATCATTTCACATTTCAAAATCATATGTTCCCAATCAGCATTCAAATTATTATCATATCTCCAACATCTTAAATTTTCATTTTTCTAAAAAAGGCTGTTTTGTATGGTGTTAAAAAAACTTATATGTAGAAACTTCTATGCAAATGTTTTCCAATAAACAGATGATGTGGAATTTCCAGCAGATTTTAAGTACAACCTTTTATCAGTTTCTGAGAATGCTTTCTTATTTATTTTTGTAGAATAATCCCAATGAGATGCTTCAGAACTTACCATTTCAGATCTTAAAATTTTATAAATCATTTACAAGGATGATTTATTTTTATGTATGTCACTATTAATTTGAAAGAAGAATTCTAATAATTTGGGTATAGGTTTAATGCTCATACCCAAGGACAATTGCAGAATTTTACTTATGAATTCTCTCAACGAATGAATATCTATCCAATTACTTTTATTTGTATTATATCTGGCTAAAAGTTCCTCTATAGTGTTTATCTTGTTTCCATCCAAAAATTGAAACCAGAATTTTAGATTATTTTGCCCAAGGTTAGTTATTATATGTAGATTAAAAGATTCTAGACAGCCAGTAGTATAAGCTATAGAAAACATCAAGAACAGTATTTGTTTAATTAAATAATTACTATCCATTACTGTTTAAAATACTTTTAATATATGGTTAATACCAAAAGTATAAACATTAGTATTTATATTATTTAAAAAATAGTCTTTAAGAATCCAATATGCTATACTAATGTTAGTTGGAGTATTACAATTTACTTTAGATAAAGTATTTGAAGTTAGAATTACTTCATGTAATAGTTTCTAATTTGAACTATATGATGAATTTATCCAAAGACTTACAGTATTTAATATAGCAGATTTAATACAGAGAGCAATATCAGGGAATGCAGTACCATTCTCCTGCCATTTTTAATGTGCCAATCATAAGATGTCCTTGTTTTTGAGAATGCCATAACATTTTTAATAATATAGAATTCAGTCTTTTTATTTTTTTTTTGGGGGGGGGGGTGATACGATTAGTGATAAAGCTAGGTATAATATTTTTGGCAAAATTATCATTTTAAGTAATATAAGCCTATTTTCCATTGTAAAAAAATGTTTTATTCCAATTTCCAATTAAACGTACTATGTTGTTAACTACATTTTTATAATTTAATGAAACTGACTCCTTCCACTTGGTTTTAATATTGATTCCTAAGTATTTAAGTTGTTTATTTTGTCAATTAAATTCTTTGTAATTTTTAAAGAGAATGTTACTTTTTTATTTATTAATATTGTTTCTGTTTTGTTATGGTTGAATTTTAACCCAGAAACTTTCTTAAAGTACATTATTGATTTAATAATATGTTCAGTTTGAAGATTCAATATTGCTAGTAGTTAACAAAACATCATCTGCAAATAACTGGGTTTTAGAAGTATAATTCTCATTAACATTAGGACCTTTTATTTCATTATTGTTTTTGCTAGACATGGCAAAACGTTCCATTGCTAATGCAAATAACAATGGAGATAATGGACAACTTTGCTTTTTTCCTTTTGATATTTTAAAAGAACTAGAGATGAAATAATCAGTTTTAATGAAAGAGAAGGTATTATTATATAATTTCATAATAATTTCAATAAATCTTGAAGAAAAAATATATGTTTTAAGTAATTTTGTAAATATATCCAATTAACTGAAAGTCCTTATCAGTATCCAGACTTAGTATTGACAATTCTTTTCTTTCTTTATTGGCAATATCTATGTGAAAGTCTAATGATGTTATCTTGCACGCTTCTTCTTGATATAAAACCAGTTTAATCCTTATTGATTAACTTAGGTATTATATTATTTAATCTTTTTTGCCAAAATAGCCATTAGAATTTTATAGTCAACATTTTATAAGGTAATGGGGCGATAAGATGTATATAATTTAGGATCCTTATCTTGTTTTAAAATAGGAGAAACTAATAAGAATTTCCATGAAGGTGAAATATTCAAAGAGCTCCTGACTTCATCAAATGCATTTATTCATATTTTAAAGCTTTTTGAAGTTTTTAGTGTTTGGTAAAGTTCTAATGTTCAGAGAAAGTTTGTTCCAAGCTAAGGCAACTGAATAGCTATATAAACGCAAGCCAGTTGTTCTATTGGGTGTGTCGATTTCTAAGAGGAATTGGTCAGAGCTTCAGATGGAGTTATTGGGAGTATAAAATAAGATGAGGGAAGAGATTGCAGGGCCAGGAGGAAGGTTTGTTGAGGATGGAGTGAATAAGGAGAAGTTGAGGTAGCAGGAGCTGGTGGTGAAATTCAAGCCACCTTTGAGTTTTGAGAGAAAGTGGTGAGAGTTGTAGGATTGATTTGCAGTGAACCTAGCAATTTTGTTGTAAGTGAGTTCAAGCTTGGTCTTTAGGCAGGATTGTAAGTTGGTCAAGATTGGAGAGGCATAAAAAAGACTGGGAAGAAGGTAGGCATGGACAAGGGAGGTCTAGAGTCCTTGGTGAGGATTTTTTTTTATTTCTATAAAGCAAGTTTGGTGTGTTTTTTTATTGAAATTTTGGATCCTATGCTTGCTGGGTATAAATCATAGAAGACCTACTCTTCAAGGAACTTTTGATGTGAAACAAACTCACAAGTTTGTTAGGCTAATAAATGCCATCACCAGTTTATTCACATTGAACCATACATTTGTAAATGTCGTTTGAAAATGAAAATAATGCAGTGGATGTATTTTGTTCTCTGCAGTAGCCATGCTGCTGTTCACAAAGAAGTCAGCAGCTTTGCAAGAGAATTCTGAACTGCATGTGGAATAGAGATAACTAGTATAGATGTACAATAGTTCATTAACTGGGATCTTCTAGATTTTGTAAGTAGAATTCAAATGAGATGCATTTAAGATTTCACAGACTTTACCTCTGGCAAGGGATAAAGTGCTAATGTAAGTGAAAGAGGCCAAGATAAAATTATCACAGGTTTCAAAGAATGTGGTCTGGTGTGGCTGGGATCTCCTTTCAGACAATGATTTACCTAATTAGTGTGACTGAGTTAAAGAATAAATATGGGTGATAGCAAAAAAAGTACTTGGTCTAAAATTTAAAATTGATAATTTGGTGTGTTCATTTAGCTTTTCAGAGTAGTTTGCAAAGGTCTGTGGCAATGAGGTGACACTTAAAACAAAGTTGCCATATGCATGAGCATAATGTCAATCTTTACCTTTTTAGTACATGAAAGATCCCCGATGAAACCTTAGAAGGTTTCCAAGAGAAAGGTCTGCCATTGTTTCTAAAATGTAACACTAGCTTAATGAATTAGTCACTGCACTCATTTCATAATGCATAGTGCTGAGTCAATGCATTCTGGTCCAAAGCATTTTTGGATACATCTTCTTTAGCTAAGTATTTTACCAGCTAGTAATAGACAGCATTAGAAAGGGCAAGCAGTTATTAACAAAATTATGCTAAGATTGTTAGTCTGGGATGTCCTGCAGTGGAGAAATTAATATTTGTTTGCTGCTTATATTCATATTTTCATATATATGTTTATGTTTTAATAACAGAGACCTACATTTAATTGATGTGTACAATATGAAACACCAATGTGGGAAACAGGACAATACATTGAAAATGTTGGTTTATATCACACTGTAATAGAAATATTGCTAGTTGTTTGTTAGCAATTATGAAAATAAGCAATATTTCCATATGTAGTTAATACTTCAAAAAACAAACGACTTACAAACTGTTGCATTACATTAAGTGAAACCTTAGATGTCATTGAAGAAAACTGACTTTGCTATTTGCCCTGTAAGTTGCACATCTTGAGAGATTTCCAGTAATATTTATGTTGCTAATGATACAATTAAACATATATTTTCATATTTCTGTAAACATCTCAATGAACATGCACTTATAGAAGAATTTCTTGTTTGCATGTGAAAACTTAAGTTTGGTTAACGCAAATGTATATATGTCTAGATTGCATGGTTTTTAAGGGGTCTATATTAGAACATCGAAATTTCATTATTTTAAATGTTCTAACATCGACCGATATTCAGCGAATGCTGACAACATCAAACATTTAGAACAGCGAACTTTTTCCTAGGGAAAAAAATTGCTGTTCCAAAACACATACACACAACACAAGCACACCAAACAAACAAACAGCAATCCACACACATACACCCAAAATCTTGCAGCTAACCCTACACTAAACAGTACAAACACCACTAACTATCCACTTACCTTAACTCAAACCCTAACCCTAAGGTCCTTCACTATCGCACACTCACCTCACCTGCGCCCTAACCCTAACTCACCTAACCCACTCTAACCCTCACGTCCACACAATTGCACACATACCTCCCTCGTGCCCTAACCCTAACTCACCTAACCCACGCCCAATCACACACTTACCTGAACTCGACCTGTAACTTTCCACCACAGCGCTGAAAAATAGCGAAACAACAGAAATGGACAACCAAATTCTTTCCCTAGGAAAAAATTTGGTTATCTGTCGTTTCGCTATTTTCAGCGTTCGCTGAATAGGGGTCGATGGTAGAACATTCAAAATAATGAAATTTCGACATTGTAATATAGAACCGTTTTTAAGACATGAAATTTGTTAGTGAAAGTTGAGAAAAAATATAATTTGGGGTTTGTGTGCATCATAACATATTACAGTATTTATGGAAATGTGTATGAATGCACTATTATCACTTCTTACTGATAACATTGTTAGTTATATAGTTTTAATTCCCGTTACTGTTCACAAAATATTTACATTTATTTGTCTTACGCTTTTTAAATTTATTTTCAGAAAATGCTCTGGAATGCAAAACGTTTACAGGCTGCTAGAGATGTGACATTCTACACCACATAAGTGTCGATCAGTTAAGGCCATATACAAATTAATACTTTACAAAACAAAATGAATCCACTTAGCCTTGCCAAAGTCCTGCGAATCCAAAATAAGCAAAACAGAAGAAAAGATGGCAGGACACTGCTGCTGCTCAATAAAACTTTTAATAAAAACTTTAAAACAGGTAAACGAAGTAATCCAAATGCAGACAAAATGAAAAAAGGTTAGCGCTTTCGGGTTACACCCTTCATCAGACAACAAACACTGCATGCACATTCTTTTTAAAAAGAGTCACAACCAATAAAAACCTTATAGGTCAATGAAACACACGCCTCTTCAGGAGTGTGGGTTTTAAAGGAATAACATCATTTAAACCTGGGGGTAGGTGTGCCATTAAGTCTATAATCCATTTAGTTTCATTCAAGGCAGTCTGCAGCCTGACACCCCCCCCCCGATTATTCATTCTAATGTTAACTATCACTCTAAATGAAAAGCTATGTGTTGGATGTATGCATATGTGCCTATACAAGGCATTGCTGTCATCCCTATTCCTTATACTTCCTAAATGTTGTAGGATTCTCACCTTAAACATATTTGTGGTCATGCCCACATAGAAACTGGGGCATTTTGTGCATTCAGCCAAATAGACCACATTTGAGGTCCTGCAAGGCTAAGTGGATTCATTTTGTTTGGTGCTGTCTTTTTTCCTACAAGCCATGCATGCTGCTGATACTATGGGTGAGTTGAATAACCCCCTTGTTGGAGCTTCTGAATCTGGACCGATAAATGGTTGTTGGTCCAAGAAGCTTCTTACACCTTTTTTAAATCCGCTTCTTAACTTGGGTTTTGATACAGCTAAAAATAGAAAAGGAAGTAATGATATGCCTGCACCTGTTGATAAAACATTTGAGGACTTGTTGAAAGATTTGAACTTTAAAATGAATAAATTACAATGTTTGCAGTGGCAAAAATTTCATTTTGAAGCTTGCCTTGAATATGGCATTGTACCTAGAGGCATGAGAGTCATGTGTATGCCGGCACAAGGAGATCGTTTCCCTGAATTGCTGGCTAAATGGCAGGCACTAAACATAGACACCAGTTTTAAGTACATGGAACTGCTTATCAGCTTCTTTGCACCTGAAATGGAAAAGTTAAATGAGGAGGTGAAGCTCCTCCTGTGCAAATTAGAGGGTGACTTTACTGACTCTAGAAGTAAGCAACGCTTACAACAGATATGCGGAGCACTTCATGACAATGCCGAAAAATTACGTCTTGATAAGTTAAACAAAATTAAGAGGGATCATGAGGATTTCTCTAAAGGAAATATCTTTGTTTGGCCCAGAAATCCACAGTATCAGAGGGATTCCAGAGCACAAGATGAACGGTTGAGAGAGACACACACCTTTACAGAACGCACTGGGCATTCCAGGGACTCCAGAGAACGAGCAGGGTTGCCAATGGCAGCAGGCGTCACAGCAGGATGCACAGAGCCTGCTCACGTCATCAACGGACGACGTAACACCATTGCTGACACAGTTGATCCACTTTCACCCCCCGTTCACCACACACAGGGAGGTGACATTGACAATGGGACTTTTTCCACTCACTTGATCCCAGACATCAATACCAACAGTGCCGGCTTGCGTAGCACTGGGCAGCAGTGCATGACCGAAGCCGGAACATCTTCTGCAATGGCTGAGAACGATGTCCTGTCGATTGTTGCACAAGATATGGAAGAGGTTACAGCAGGGACTGGAGCACGGCCCAAGGCATCGCAGGGACATAAGCGTTTTTTGGAACTTTTACCGGCGCTCGTCAAGAAGAGAGGGGCCGGGAGAAGATCACAGAGCGACGACAGGGAGGCTGGGAAGAGGAGAAGGATTCTCCAATGACTCCTGGCTTCTGCAATAACATTGTTTATAATTTATCATCACACTGTCTAACCACGGACGAGTTGTTCGTTTTGAACAAGGGACTAACTTTTGTGCCTAGCAATCCTTGTATGCATAATGAGGTAATTACTGACATCATGTTATTTTGTAGAAACTTGATGCTGAAGAGCATGTTTGGTAATGATACATCTAATTGTAATGTACCTAAAAAAGCAAGTGGATTTATACCACAGCTCTCACCCACCTTACATCTTTTTTTGAGTGCTTGTGAGAAAGATATGGCCAAGTATTATACCGAAGGTCTCTTTTCCAAATACTATAATTTAACTACAGAGCAGACCACAGCTTTGAAGGGATTAGCTAACAACGCTTCTATAACAATAAAAAAGGCGGATAAGGGGAGCTATTGTTTTAATGGACACTACATGGTACAATGACAAAATAAAACATTTGCTACAAGATGATATGGCTTATATAGAGATTAATCCTGTATCTGTAAAACATATAGTTGATAAAGTACATAAGAAGTTAAATACCCTGAAGAACAACTTTAGTATCACTGAAGAGACTTATCAGTTTTACTGATAGAGAAACCAGTAATCCCAATATTTAAGGCACTACCCAAACTGCACAAATGTTTGAATGACCCACCCCTTAGGCCGATTGTTTCGGCAGGGGATGGGTAACCGAAAATGTCTCCATATGGATAGATTTTTATTAAAACCTTATATCCAACAAATGGATAATATCCTGATAGACACAGGGCATTTTTACAGATCTTGGGGAATGTTATCAAACCTGCCAATGTAGATAATGTTCTTATGGTGACACTAGACATTAACAGTCTTTTTACAGTGATCAACAATGATTATGGTATTACCTCTATAATTGAACTTTTGACAGGTTTGGGTGTCACTGAGAACAAAATAGAACTCATTAGGGATCTGTTAACGTTAGTGCTGGACAATAATGTTTTTCTGGGAGCTGGCTCCATGTATAGGCAAGCACAGGGTGTAGCCATGGGCACACCCTGTGCCAATACCTATGCGAACCTTGTCCTCTCAAAATGGGAAATGACGAATATTTTGGGAAATGCTACTTGGAAGGATCACATCTTGATGTATGTTAGATTTGTAGATGATATTTTTATTCTTTGGAATGGAGAATATGACAAGTTTAACAGTTTTTTGTCATACCTACATACTACCACCACCTTCCTTAAGTTTAGTGCGAACACATCTTACCACTCTATAGATTTTTTAGATGTGAAGGTCACACAACAACAAGTAGGCTTTTCATCTAGCCTACACAAGAAAGACTGTTGGAAAAATACCCTGCTGTCCTACGACAGCATGCATCCTCGCCACATTTTCCCAAACATTGTTAGAGGGCAAGTGAGTCGTGTCTCCCGGATTAGCACAGATGACAAGCAATTTGAACAAGAGTTAGTGAATCTAACGGGCACTTTGAGCAGAGAGGCTATGGGAAGAATATGGTAAGGAACGCTATAGATAATGGTAAGATCCATAGACAGACTAAATCTAGACCTTGGCTCAATAGGAATCAGCTCCAGGCTCCCGTAGTGACCGTGCAGGATACCACCATACAGAGAGGCACCAAGTTGTTGTTCACCTATGGGAGCAACATCAGTGACATCTGCAGAATTGTTAACAACAACTGGAACATCCTCACCAGTGATACCAGTTTAAAGGGGCTAATTGATAACAGACCTTATTTTCAATATAGAAGGAATAAGAACTTGAGTGACATTTTATGTAAGGAGAATAGTCTCTCTGAGAGCAGGCCATTTAAGAGCAGGGCAGGTACACTCCCATGTGGTACGTGTAAAGCTTGCAGCTTTATCAATAAAGAGGTTAACTTCATACATAGAACCACCGGGAAGAATGTTGTTTTTAAAGGTAGAGCCACTTGCAGGACCTCAAATGTGGTCTATTTGGCTGAATGCACAAAATGCCCCAGTTTCTATGTGGGCATGACCACAAATATGTTTAAGGTGAGAATCCTACAACATTTAGGAAGTATAAGGAATAGGGATGACAGCAATGCCTTGTATAGGCATATATGCATACATCCAACACATAGCTTTTCATTTAGAGTGATAGTTAACATTAGAATGAATAATCGGGGGGGGGGGATGTCAGGCTTCAGACTGCCTTGGATGAAACTAAATGGATTATAGACTTAATGGCACACCTACCTCCAGGTTTAAATGATGTTATTCCTTTAAAACCCACACTCCTGAAGAGGCGTGTGTTTCATTGACCTATAAGGTTTTTATTGGTTGTGACTCTTTTTAAAAAGAATGTGCATGCAGTGTTTGTTGTCTGATGAAGGGTGTAACCCGAAAGCGCTAACCTTTTTTCATTTTGTCTGCATTTGGATTACTTCGTTTACCTGTTTTAAAGTTTTTATTAAAAGTTTTATTGAGCAGCAGCAGTGTCCTGCCATCTTTTCTTCTGTTTTGACAAATTAATACTTTCATTGCATCAGCACAGCATTTCACACCACACTGCTTGGAAATGAAGTATGCAGTACATTGACTTGTTTGACAGTAGTATTATAACTGTATACTTCAACAGCCGTTATATTTCGTCAGTATGTTGAGGGCTACAGTGCTGGTGGAAATCCATAAATTCTAGATATAGAGTTGAGGGCTAGATCAATATAACCTTTCACTGACAATTTGTGATGGATGGATATAGCTTCTGTCTAGTTGTAGATGTTTGGTGTTTGGTACATTGCTGTAGTAGGGGTGGAGAAATCCATAGAATTAAAGCAGCAAGTCCAGTTAATTATCATTGTGCCTATGAGGTCAGGTGACACTGACATGAAAAAGAGGGAGCAAATTAAGAAAGGGAATATAAAGGCCTAGTAATCATGGGGATGATATATTTTTCTAGGTGCTTTTGCCCCTCTTTGCCTTCAAGTTATGAAGCTACCTCCTATCAGGCTTAGGTCTATTCATTCCCTAAGTGTGAAGGATCTTTCCTGAAGAATTCCTAAGGTAAGAGCTGCCCAGAGGACCATCACCCAGGCAAACATAATGGAACTGATACTCTTATCCATATCTTGGCAATGAAAGCTGTTTTTGGTATGAAGGTCCTAACTTCTCCCCTTGGATGGGGATGCAGGTACCTACCTGACTGTAAGGATCACCTCTGCTCTTTTATAAGCTCACTTCTGCTACTTCACTTGACAAACATCTTCCTTGGCACCCACCTCTTTGACTCTGTCCCTGCCTTCTGGCAGAGCTCAGGTATGGAGACAAGTCACAAGTATGTTGGAACCAACCCCCCAGATGGGCCTATACCCATCCTTCCTGCTGCATTAAGTACCTAAGCCACGAATCAAACATATATCACCAGGTTCATAGCCATGGCCCAAGCCATGAATCAAACATACATCACAAGGGTCATAGCCATGGCTTATCCTGAGCCACGAATCAAAAATATGTCACCAGGGTCATAGCAATCATACATCACCCGGGTCATAGCCATGACCCGAGCCACAAATCGAACATACATCACCAGGGTCATAGTCATGGCTTATCTCGAGTCATGAATCAAACATACATCACCAGGGTCATAGACATGGCTTGTCCCAAGTGACAAATCAAATAGACACCACCAGGGTCATAGCCATCATACATCACCAGGGTCATAGCAATGGCTTATAACTCTATGACTTCATGCATTGGGCTGATGGGTTTGACCCTTTGCTTAGCTAGTGTGTGTAATAAGTCAATTAAAAAGGATCAGTGTGGCTAAGTTCATCTAGACAGTCTATACTGTGGACAACTTTGTTTTCAACAGCTGTAATTGTACGTCTCGCATAACAAAAGAAGAAGAATGAGATTGTAAGAACAAGATTCAGCAATTTATGCGTTGCTGACTGGTTTATTCTCACTCTTCCAGCATCAAAGGTGAGTATCTTATCTACTGAGCCACTGACACTGCTGTCAGCATGAGTGCATGTGTGTGTGTGTGTGTGTGTGTGTGTGTTTATTAGAGAATATATGTGTGTCTGCACATGTGCATGTGTGTGCACTTGCATGCATGTGTGTGTGTGTGTGTGCGTGTGTGTGTGTGTGTGTGTGTGTGTGTGCACGTGTGTGTGCAAGCATGCACATGTCCACATGTGCATGTGTGTGCGCGCTCTTTGGTATGTGTTTATTTATCTTTGGTTAGCTACTGGAGTAGAGCATTTATCTCAGTGGAACTAGTGAATCCACAACCCAGATGAATAAAACCACCATATACACCAGTAAATGAACAAAAATAGGTATCCATCCATCCATTCACAATCCCTTTTTCCATTTTTGCAGATGAGGTTGGTGTGTCATTTCAACAGTGACAAGTCATCTAGAGCCAAGGTTTACATCACTGGATGGATAGCCCTGCCACAGTAGTTCTTCCACACCACAAACTCGCATGCACACTCACACCTATGGTCAATTTAGAGTGTCCAATCCACCTACTGCATGTCTTTGGAATATTGGAGGAAAAAAGGAACATGTGGAGGAAACCCACGCAAACACAGGGAGGACATGCAAACTCCACACAGAAGGCACCTCAGATGAGAAGTGAACTGAAAAATAGTTACACATATCACTAATACGAACAAACTGTGATATGTACAATATTTGCAGACATGATTTTGTGTATAGTTGGTTATACAGATCTGACACAGAAGATGTGGAGGTTGAGAGGACTGAGATGTTAAGAGTGTAATAAGGGTGTGTTTAGGTAGTGTGACCTATCTGAAAGCATCTGCACTGGGATTTTTTGAAGAGATGTGCTTTATATGTATGTATGTATATGCATGTATGTATGTGTGTGTGTGTGTGTGTGTGTGTGTGTGTGTGTGTGTGTGTGTGCACGTGTGTGTGCAAGCATGCACATGTCCACATGTGCATGTGTGTGCGCGCTCTTCTGTATGTGTTTATTTATCTTTGGTTAGCTACTGGAGTAGAGCATTTATCTCAGTGGAACTAGTGAATCCACAACCCAGATGAATAAAACCACCATATACACCAGTAAATGAACAAAAATAGGTATCCATCCATCCATTCACAATCCCTTTTTCCATTTTTGCAGATGAGGTTGGTGTGTCATTTCAACAGTGACAAGTCATCTAGAGCCAAGGTTTACATCACTGGATGGATAGCCCTGCCACAGTAGTTCTTCCACACCACAAACTCGCATGCACACTCACACCTATGGTCAATTTAGAGTGTCCAATCCACCTACTGCATGTCTTTGGAATATTGGAGGAAAAAAGGAACATGTGGAGGAAACCCACGCAAACACAGGGAGGACATGCAAACTCCACACAGAAGGCACCTCAGATGAGAAGTGAACTGAAAAATAGTTACACATATCACTAATACAAACAAACTGTGATATGTACAATATTTGCAGACATGATTTTGTGTATAGTTGGTTATACAGATCTGACACAGAAGATGTGGAGGTTGAGAGGACTGAGATGTTAAGAGTGTAATAAGGGTGTGTTTAGGTAGTGTGACCTATCTGAAAGCATCTGCACTGGGATTTTTTGAAGAGATGTGCTTTATATGTATGTATGTATATGCATGTATGTATGTGTGTGTGTGTGTGTGTGTGTGTGTGTGTGTGTGTGTGTGTGTGTGAGTGTATTTGTGTACGTACGTGTTCATGTATGTGTGCATATCTTCATGTATGTATATGTGTATATATAAGTATATATTTATGTATGTGTGCATATGTATGTATGTGTGTATGTATGCGTGTATATATCCATGTATGTATGTGTGTGTGTCTGTATGTGTGTATATGTGCATTTATGTGTGTGTACATATGTACGTATGTATGTGTGCATATATTCATGTATATATGTGTGTATGTGTGTCTGTGTGTGTATATATTCATGTATATATGTGTGTATGTGTGTCTATGTGTGTGTATATGTGTATGTGTGCATACATATGTACGTATGTATGTGTGCACGTATCTATAAAATGGCAGCTGTTAGTATAAGCTGCACAAGGTAAAGAATAATACACAACCAGGTAAAATAAATGCAACCATTGCCTGCATCTATCTAATGGAACAGCATCCATTGCTACAGCAGGCAATATAGGTAAGTGATAAGAGTCTCCAGACTTTGTTATAAATTGTACAATATGATTAAAAAAGAAATGAATTTAATAACTTTAAACAATGAGTACAGTAACTATTATGTGATTGTATGCCTCTCAACCTCTTATGGCAAGAATTCTGAACAAAAGCAAAAATAATGTGGGCAAATACCTAATATTGGGGACAGATTTTAATTATTGCTCTAATAAATTTAGAAAGTTGATAGAAAATAGTTTTGCATTTGCTTACATTTTTTGATGAGTATGACGTCTGAAACTGAAATGTTAGATTATTTGGTGACTTCAGTCCTTGGTGATTTGCCAGAAGACCATACATTTTATGAGGAACAGACCAAAAATATGAAAAAACATTTTTGGTATTGTGTCAAAATCTGGAAAGTTGAGGGATATTTATGGTTATAAAATGCAATGTATTTATGAACAGATTAGTTACTGTACAGACAAAAATGTAGCCATACTTAAGAGTAATCACTATACTTAGGGGGACTGCATTCATATACAACAAACATTCCTAGTCAGTTCAATAGACCTGCAAATCTGCAGCAGCTAGCATCCCGAATATTTGTAGTTATTTAACAATTCTATTATGAAATGCTGACTTCTTGAAAGCTGAAAAGATGAAAAAAATACCCAAAACACAGAAGGGTGAAAAATCAATTTTAATTGTTTTTGCAGGGGTGCCAAGCCCCCCTATATTGTTGAACTGCCTAATTGTTGACTATATATTCATTGACCCCTTTTTGTTGAAGCTACACTTCAGCGAATGTAATTTTAGTGAAACATTTCCCAGGGATAACTGACGGTAGGCCACCATCTGGAATTTGCACTTTTCCTCACTATAGTGCAATCTCAGAGTTGGTATATTTAGTTAGGGAGGTGTGGAGGGCACATCCCCTTACTTGGGTAGGTTTTAAATTGTACAATCTTTTCATGTTGTGAGGTTGGCCTACAGTTGCTTATCCCTGGGAGAAGTTTCACTGAAAGGTCTGTTCATTGAACTGTAGCTTCGACAAAAAGGGGTCAATGAATAGGTATTCAATGATTAGGCATTAAGATTAACTAATAAAGACCGGCCCCTCCCACACCCCCAAATGTATGTATACTAGGTCTACAGTAGCACTGTGGTGCCAACTTGAAGAAGGGAGAAATCTCCCGGAATAAGAGAATCATTGCCCCCGCACACTTAGAAAGCCCACCAGCAATTATATCGTAAGGAAAGCACATCTCAGTATTAGGTGTTTCATCTTTTTCCTTCTTGATATTGATGCTCAAACAACTGTAGGTGTTCCTTCTTTAGGAGGTCCTGATGGTTTCCAGATAATCCTAATCAGTTGGGCAGAAACCTCAGATAAAGCAGGCAGTCTAGATGAAGCAGACAGACCTTCCATTGAATGATCTCTTCTTGTGTCGTGTAATTTAATTCAGTTTCCCCACCAGCAGAAATGTGGAATTGGAGGAGGCTGTATCAGTCTGTCACCTACATTAAAAAAAGTCCTGTATTGACATCTGACATTAACCCAAACTGCTCACTGCGCTGGAGACAAGCTCACATTTAAACTGTCTTCTATGTGTTGTTAAAACAATCAGTATGTTTTTCTACATGAAGCATTAAATCATATAATGTGCATATGTGACTTTATAGCCCATCCAATCTTGGATTTAATTAGTATGTATTCTCCTTATTTCATGTAGTTTCGCAGTTCCAAGGATCACATTTACAGTCTTCACAATTTCAAAAATCACTCTTTCAAAGCATAAGAGATTGCTGAAACAATTATTGGAATAGCAGATACATATATATTATTGCATTTCTGTACACAGAGTGGAAAGAAATGCTCAGCTGCTAGAAGTAAAAAGACATTTTTAGCTAGTTGGAGTTCCATCCTTAAGTATAAATAAACAAAGAAACAAACAAATCAATGAATAATAATCATTTGAGCTATAGTTTTGCAATTATATTTAGATAAGCATAAAATTACAAAGCTAAACTCTTTTTAGTAAGAAAAGAACACGTCACTTCAGTGTAATGTAGAATCTCAGTTTATACCACATCTTCATCCATCCCTTTCCATTATCTAATTTACCAAGCCCAGGTCAGGACTGCGGGGGAGCTGAAGCCTATTGCTTCAAACAAAGGACAAATAGCACAAACTTTTGTTCCATCAAAGGGCACTGTGTCCTTCATATGCACACAGCCTACATACCTGTGAAGTTTGAACACTGACCATTCATCGATACACATGGCACTGGGATGTGAGAGGAAAGTGGATATCTTAACAGAAAACATGCAGGCAAAGAAAGGACATACCAGCTTTCAGTGATATAGAAAACAATATGATATCATAAACTAATAAAACACCATCACTACATATCCAAATAAGTGACTTCCTTCAATCAATATGATGTCATGTACTAATAAAATATCACCACCAAGTGTCCAAATAAGTGACTTCCTTAAAAAAATATGATGCCATATACTAATAAAATACCAACAGAGACCTCCAAAGCAGAAACGCAAGCAACCTCCATCCCTCAACACAACCCAAATGACACATAGCCCACAGACTCAGTGTGCCACTCAACCACAGTCAATAAGGCAAAACAACGTACCCAACACACTAGTCATAGGTGACTCTATAGTCAGGCACACTGATGTCCCACTCACCAGGCTAGACAAGGAGAAGGTTACTGTCAGCTGCCTGTCGGGTGCCAGGATCCACCACATAACCCACGCACTCAGATCACTCCACACCAAGTACAAATATGACTCTGTCATTGTCCATGTTGGTGTGAATGACCTGAGATGCACCTCCCTGGACTACATGAAAAGAGACATGGAAGAGCTCTCCGATCTTGTAGCCCAGGCAGGTATGGCCCTAGCCCTGAGTAGTATTCAGCCATCGCCCAGAATGATACCACATTACAAGGACAAAATGACTGACTTCAACAATTGGTTAAGCTTCTGGTGTCATTCTAAGGGGATCCAGTATCTGTCTGCTTGGGATGACATGGTCGACAGACCACGATACTTTGCCACAGATGGCCTGCACCTGTAGCTCCTGGGATTCTGGATACTGGCTAAGGCTCTTGCCTTTTTTAGGCAGGGTTCAAATAACAAATTCACCACCATAATAGGAACAGGCAAACAAAAACTGAAGGTAATGCTACTCAATGCTAGAAGTCTAAATCTCAAAATGCACTCACTCAAGGCACTCCTCAAAATGGAGAACATCGATATTTGTGCAGTGACTGAGACCTGGTTCAAGGCTCCAGAGAGCAACCCTGCACTACCAGGCTATAGCTCATACCACACTTTTGGCCATGTAACCTGGACCGAAACACCAAAGGCGGAGGTGTGTCCATATTCATTAAGGATATCCACACCTCCAGGCTAGTTGCTCAGCATAATGCATCCGAGGTTTTACAAGTGCAACTAAATCTGGGCAAAACTGCAATCCAAATTGTAGCTTGCTACAGATCCCCCACCATGCCCCAGGATCCCCACTCCTCTTTTCTTGATGTACTGGAAAATATTAGGGTTCAACCAAACATCCTAATAATGGGCGACTTGAATTACCCCACCATTAACTGGGAAAACTACTCATGTACCAACTCCTTAGCTCAACGCTTTCTGGAATTCATAAACTCCAATGCCCTAGATCAACTTATCCACACCCCCACCAGAGGCAACAATATCCTAAACCTAGTCATTACCAACATGAGTGACTGGTGTTCCACACCTGAAGTCAACTCCTTGTTTGTTCGATTCGACCATAAGCTTATCACCCTAGATATCCACATCCCGCCCCCACTCCCCATTAAGGAAACCACAGTAAAAAATTTCTCCAAAGCCAACTTCATGCTTCTTAAGACAGAAGTGGTGAACTTCATGACACCCATGCAGATGGACAATACAGTTACAACTGCTGAATCCTACACAAATGCACTCTATAAGCACTTATACGAGTGCATGGATCATGCTATCCCAAACAGAACCAATATGCTATCCTCCAAAAAAAGGAAGCCAATCTGGTGGTCCCCTGCCATAAACAAACTGTACAACAGAAGGAAGAAACTGTTGCAAAAGAGAGTAAAATCCCATGAGTGGAGGAGCTCCCTGGTCAGCCTCAGTAAGAAGCGGAGATCCCTTATAAAATCCTCCAAAGCTGGCTATGAGAACAAAATTGCCATTAAATCCAAGGATAACCACAAAGCATTCTATAGCTATGTCAAAAATCTAAATGGCAACACCCAGATCTGCTCTGAGTTACAGCACAAAGGCATGAAAATTACAGAACCAACTGATATTGCCAACATCCTGGCAGATCGGTTCAGTGCTAACTTTAACCCCCTCTCAGCCCCTAAAGGGCCCATATCTATACAGGAAGAATGCAGAGTCCCTGTAATCACAACTACACAGGTAAAAGTTGCACTCTCTAAAGCCAAAAACACAGCATCCATGGGACCGGACAACATCCCAGGCTGCGTTTTACATGAACTTCAGAACGAACTGGCTCCCCAGTTAAGCACCATGTTCAATAATAGCCTCTCATCAGGCTTTGTGCCCACTGAATGGCGCACAGCAACAGTTATCCCACTCCACAAAGGGGGAGCCACCAATGATCCCGGGAACTATCGACCTATTAGCTTGATGAGCCTGGTCTGCAAGGCCATGGAACGTATCATCATGGAACTCATAAACAAAGACACTGGTAACCTCCAAACACTGGATCCCACCCAGTTCGGGTTTGTGAAAGGCAGATCATGCCTCCTGAACCTGATCGACTTTTTTGAGGCAGACACCAAAGCCGTGGATGAGGGTAAGGTGGTTCACACAGCCTATCAACCTCGCCAAGGCTTTCGACACCATCCCCCATTCTGGAATTATAGCTAAACTCACTAAACTAGGTATAAATCCCTATGTCACAAGATCGGTTGCCAACTGGGTCACTGACAGAACCCACACTGTAAAAGTTGCAGACTCCAAATCTGACCTCAAGGCAGTGACAAGTGGGTTGCCACAGGGTTCCGTCCTGGGACCTCTCTTGTTTGGTATCTACTTCTCTGAAGTACAGGCTAACACAGAAGGCCTCTGGCTGACGAAGTTCACAGATGACTGCAAACTAGGAGCCATAGTCAAGTCCCCAAATGATGTGGACATCCTACAGAAGGGCCTCATTGAGACAGATGCCTGGTGTCAGAGCCATGGCCTCAAGCTCAATGAGTGTCATCCCCTTTGGTAAAAACTCTGTACTCATGAACTACCACATAGGCAGAAATCTACTTAACACCGAATGCATGATAAGAGACCTTGGGACCCAGGTGGACAGTAGTCTCTCCTTGGATAGTCACATCGCCACAGTAGTCAGGAAGTCCTTCTACATGGCACACCTCATCATAAAAGGGTTCTCATCCAGGAAAAAAAGAGGTAATTGTTCCCCTCTACTCGTCACTCATTAGACCCATTATAGAGTACAATGCCCCTTTTGGAATGTACCTCACAAGACATCTGCAGCAGCTGGAAAGGCCACAGAAGTACCTCACAAAGAGGATTACTGGCTTCAAACAAATGCCCTATACTGACTGCCTCAAAAACTCCAGCTTTACTCCATAGCATATTGCCTACTCCAAGGTGATCTCTGCCTAACATATAAAGCTATGTCAAACCCAGAACTGTTGGACATGCTACACCTAAAGAAATCCCAATCCTCCAAACTACACGCTCTAGGGACCTAAACCTTGTCACCACAATAAACAGGACATGCTGGAGGGATAGATTCCTGTCCCAGAGACTTCCTATACTCTGGAACAAGCTACCCATCTATGTCAAGGAAGGTTCTTCATTAGCACTCTTCAAGAAAAATCTTGATGAGTGGATGGGAAATAGGAAATACACACCGGGGATCACTTCTGTGTCTCTGCTGGACAGTGGCACAGGAAAATAACTTTCTTGGGTGGCGTAAGCTATGGTACCTTGCTGGCTAGGCTTATTTAGGCCCTTGGGCTGATAGCCTAGTACCTACCTATGAACCTATGAATCATCAGTACATATCCAAATAAGTAACTTTCTTCTTCATGAAGGTATGGATTCTCTGTGGGAGTAACCAAAAAGCAACTTCATGCAAAGATTACATTTATTCATTTATTGCCTTTTGTTTACTGGGATGGTCTGACTGAGCACTCAGGGCTATTTTCAGCAGAGGCCCTGGGAGAAAAGCTCCATTAGAGTTACAAGAAATTAAAAAAAAAAATTTACAAAAACAATTACAGAGAAAAAAAGAATCAGTTTCTTAACAGTAGAAATGGGGTTTAGAATCATGCAATGGATATTTCAATCAAGACAGAGGTTAATACGATTTGATTTCTGTAGGAGGGTTGCACAATAATAAACAGGTTGCATTTGCATATACAGCAGTATACAAATTTGATTTACAAAGGAACAATGAGAAGCACTACAGAGTTATAAATATAGTTAGGATTTATTTACATTTACAGGATAAGGCAGGAGAGCTGCAAAGTTAGGGGTTGGTGATAATCTAGAGATGCGAGAGTGACACAGAGAGAGATACTCAGTCAAGGTGTGAACAAGAACAGAGTCGGGAGGAGTCTACATGCCGTTTTATTTTGTGCTTAAATCTAGATGCAGAGCTGTCCTTTAGTGAGATAGATGGGGAGTTCCACTGTCTGATGACACAGGATGAGTATGAGTCTCCAGCTGTATTACGGGATTTGGAAGGTATTAGTACGCTCTACAATTACCTGTGCGAAGGCTAAGTGGTGGGAAGTAGTGCTTATGAATGTTTTATAGAGAGGGACGTGTGTGGTTTGTGTATTATTTAATGGGCAGTTTGAAGCTGAGTGAATGTAAGGTGACTAGGTGGTTCTAGCCAGTTGATTTTTTTCACTGTTAAGCAGTGGTGCACATAGTAGGATGCATTCGCTCAAACAGTTTTTAAAGCAGGCCCCTAATTTGTTTAGTAGAGTGGTTTGAATGTAGGCTAATATGGGTGAAGCATAGAGGAGAAGGTAGGATGATGTTAAGGATTTTCTTGATGAGTCTGTGAGGTAGGGTTTGTTTTGGTTGAGAAAGCCCAGTTTTGGTGAGTTTTCTTGATGTCCTGAGTGATATGCAGGCCAAATTTTAGGTTAAAGTTTGTTATGAGTCCTAGTAGTTTGGCATTTGTTGCAGTTTCTATGGTGGTGGTGTTTGAAGTAGTATTAAAGGGTGTCCAAGTTGTTGAAAGAGATCTGGGTGTGAAAAGCATTCATTTTTCTTTTTCTTGTGGTATTTAGGGTTATCTGATGAGCCGTTAGCAATGATGCTATAGACATGAAGGAGTCTTGAGTCATTTGCTGAAGCAGTGGAGGGGTTGTGGCTGAGCAGATGATAGTGCCATCATCAGCATATGGTCATAAGTGGCAGGCTTGCTGCCTTTGTGCAATATGTTTGTGAAAATATTGAAAAGTACTGGGCCTAGAACTGACACTTGTGGTACACCAACAGAAACAGGGAAGAAAGGAGATAGGTCCAGATTCCATTTCATAGCCTGTGGTCTTTTGGACTGATAGCTACAGAACTAAGTAAGAGCTGAATGAGACAGTAATAGGGTAGATAGTTCATTGATTAGGAGTTGTTGGGATACTGTGTCAAAGAGTTTTGTCAGATCCAGGAACAAGGAGGACATTAGGTTGCCATTATTCCCATTGTTATTTATGGTTTCTGAGAAACTAAGCAGAACTGTTGTGTACAGTAGTATGGCTAAAAGCCATGCTGTGTGGGAGAGAGTAGTTTGTTGATTATGAGATGGGTTAGGAGTTGGGAGTATACACATCTTTATAAGATTTTGGAAAGACAAGAGAGAATTGCAGTGGTGTGGTAGTTGGACAGGTCTGTGGTTGATCTACCTTTGTGAAGTGGTATGTGATTTTTTCATATAGTGGGTACATAGTTTTCTGTGATAGATCTATTTATAAATTTTGAGATAGGGTATGCCAGGACATCGCCAGCTAAGGTAACTGGGTGGGAGTTTGTCAGCAGTTGGTGCGGTGGTTTTCAGTTTTTGAAGGTAATTTTTGATAGTTGAGGTAGATATTTGGTGAAAAGAAAAGAGAGGAGTATTGTAAGGATTGTTGGTGGGGATAGAAAGATGGGAGGGTGGATTAGATTCCAGTAGTGACAGGGCAGATTGTATGAAGTGTGTGTTGAACTGAGTGGCTATGGGGTCTGTGCCATTGTTTGTGGTTGGAGATAGGGTGGTGGTTTGACCAGGATATAGTAAGGCTTTTATGGTTGTCTAGAATTGCTTGGGATTGTGGTGATGTTTGCCTTGAAGTGAGTGGCAGAATGCAGTTTTGTCTAGTTTGACCTGCTGTTTACATCTATTTCTAAGTTGTCTAAAAATGTATTTATTTATTTATTGAATGATTGATTGACACTTGTTGACCGGGAAAGTCCACTGGATCAAAAACCCATTGTCAGTGGAGGCCTGGGGAGAAAAGGTCCACAAAACACTTTTACAGTATTCTTAACAATAGACAAAAAGTAAATGGGCATAGTAAACATTTGCTTATGATGTAAGTATATGCCGTACAGTAGATCAACAAATAAAGTAATCAAAGTACATTTATCAATATATTCCAGGTATACAGTTCATTTGAAATACTTCAGATCAACTAGAAATTGCCTAGGAGACATTATAGGGAAGGAATTAGTCATATGAGGAGTTCATTAGTGGAGAAAAGGAAAGAAGGACTAGAACAGAATTATATTGTTTATGGTGGCTTAGAGATTTGTGTGCAGGAGCATATACGGTTATTAAGAAAATGCCATTTAAGTGTAGTTTTAAAAGGTTTTAATGATTCTAGCTGAATGATTGTAGGGGGTAGGGCATTCCATAATCGGGCAATGGTGCAGGAATAGAAACTTTCCTCGGCTCTTTTGTTGGGTTTTGTAAAGCTTAATAGTTGTTTGTTAGTGGACCAATGATTGCGGGTTGGGATGTTGGATAGACTGTAGAGCAAGGCAATTTTTGGGTTTATATATCAGTTTGTGGGCAAAAGTAAGTTGGGTATACTTAAGGTAGTGGGGGGGATTCAAGCCAGTTTGGTTCCATGATAGTATGGCAGTGGTGTGTGTGATTTGGCAACCCTGAGGCAAATTTAACTATTTTATAGTAACATGACTATAGTTTGTTCCCACAAGATCTGTGAAGTTTGGTGAAGATGGGACATCCATAGAGAAGGGAAGGGATGAGAAAAGTGTTTGCAAGTTTTAGTCTGGTTGGCTTGTCTAAATACAGTTTATGTCTATAAAGTTTTCCCAGTTTAAAGTATTTTGTTTTCATGGTCTGGAGAATATGTAGTTCAAAGATGATGGTAACACCTAGTAGTTTAGCTGTCTTTATTACTTTGTTTTCAGTGTTACTTTGTCAGTAAATTTTAAAGTCTAGAGTTGGTGGCTTGGTTGAGAAAATTAAGAGCTTAGCTTTTTGGGATTCAGTAGTAACTGAACATCATTTAGCTAGGATTCTATGGATGTAAAGGCATTCTGTGTAGTCCTAAGGAGATCAGAGAAATTGTTAGAGGAGGAGATGATCGTGGAATTGTCGGCATATTGGATGCGTTTACTTTGTTGGGAGGCGGTATAAAGATTGTTAATGAAAATATTGAAAAGGAAAGGCCATAGGATAGATCCTTGGGGAACACCAGCGCTGTTGTCCAGATATTCAGAATGTTTATTTTTTCCATCTGACAGACTGTTTTCTGTTAATTAGGTAGCTGGAAACCCATGGGAGAGAATTTAGGGAGCAGCCTAGCTTTTCACGATATTGTAACAGTTTAGGGTGTGGTACTGTGTTGAACTTGAAAGCCTTAGATAGGTCCAACAGGACTACTGAAGTTATTAGGCCAGAGTCTAAGGCTTTATTCACAGTATCAGTGAAAGACTTTAAGGCTGTGGTAGGGCGTTTCTTGGGTGAAAGCCGTGTTATGTGGGTGCAAGGAGGCTGTTGTCACAGAGGTGCTTTAGGAGCTGGGGGTACATGCACAGTTTTGATAGGGAGGAGAGTATTGAGATAGGCTGATAGTTTGAGAGGTCGTTAGTATTACCTCTTTTACGAAGTGGAGTAACAATGGATTTTTTTCCACATAGTTGTGGGACATATAATTCAGAGATGGAATGGTTTATTAGTATACTGACTTGATAGGCTGTTGAGTTAGCTGCAAGTTACAGATATTCAAGTGGAAGATTATCTGTTGAGAGAGCATGGTTTGTTTGGTTTGAATTTAGAAACTAGGGAGGTAGGTACATGCTATAAAGTGAATGGAGGAGTTGAAGGGTTGTTGGTAGAGGTTTCAATATGGGCAGATGAAACTGAGATGGGATTGTCTTGAGAGGGATTCAGAGGGAGAATTAGAATATCAGAGTGTATGTTAGTTTTTGGTGATGAGATTTGATTAATTTTAGGATGGTATCGATGAAGTGGGAGTTAAACATATGGGCAATTTGATGTGGGTCTTTTTTAGGAAAAGGAGTTAGGTTTTGAATGTTATTTGGGTTAAGAAAAGAGGAAACAGATTTTCAAAACCTTTTTGCATTGAAGTTTTGGTTAGAGAATTGTGTTGAGAAATAGATTTTCTTGTTATTTATGACTTGTTTTTGGCTTTGTTATGAAGTTGTTTGCAGCTGAGTTCATTCTGTGGGTTCCTATTTTTATACCATTCTTTCCAGGCTTGGTCCCTGGAAAAAAGAACATGTTTAGTCTGCTTTGTGAGCCAAGGGGCATGGTTAAGTTTTGTCCTTTTGGTATGTATGGGGCCTAGGCTATTTAGCGCATTGAGAAAGACTTTGTTAAAATAATTTTAACAAATTGCCTCTTAAAATAATTTAACAAATTACCTCCCTTATGACATTCTGTGTTTATACCATGTCTTCTAGGCTTTGTCTCTATCTAGCATGACCTGTCTGGTTTATTTGTTGAACCGTGGAGCAGGGTTACTTGTGGTTCTTTTTGTTCTTATAGAAGCTAACTCATTTAGTATGTTAAGGGATGGTTTACTGAACTGGGTAACACCATCTTCTCGTGGTAGTTTTGTAGATTACTCCAGTTGTACTGGGAGATATAGTTTATAAAGATGTCATTGTTAAAAGAGGAGAGTTTATGTATTTGTTATAATACTGTATGTTTGGGGATGTGATTAGTTAGTCTTGTAATAAATATGGGGAGGTGATCACTGATGTCTGGGACATGGCCAAAGGGATTTATGTTTGAGGATGAGGTGGTAAGGAAGCAGTCCAGTAATGAGTGCCTGCTGCTGTGTTTGTCAATTCTAGTGGGTGGAAAGATAGGGGTTGTTCATAGTCTAGAGATGTATGTGAGAGAGAGAGAGACTTAGATAAGGTGGGAGTAAGAACTGAGCCAGGAGGAGTCTAGTTACTGTTTTATTTTGTACTTAAATCTAGATGCAAAGCTGTCCTGCTTTAGTGGAATAGATGGGGAGTTCCTCTGTCTGGTGACACAAGTTGAGTGTAATGATTTCTGTGTTTGGATAATCGTGGTGACTCACTGGGTATTTGGTGATGTTTAGAGTGTTTTCTGAAAAGTATTGCAATCCCTCCAGCTTGTTTGTGTACTCTATCATTTCTCATTATATTGTATCCTGAGGAGAGGATTTCTTCACCTTTAGTGTTTGGTTTTGACTAAGTTTCAGTGGTGATTAGAATGGTTGGTTTGTATGCTGCAATGCCTGCATGGAGATCTGTAATTTTCTTATAGATCCTTCTGAGTTTTATGTGCATTAATTGTAGGTTGTGCTGAGAATTAGTAGGTTGTATATTGGTAATGATGGGGAGCTGATGAGTTAATAGGATTTGGTTGGTGTCACGAAAGGAAATACTGCCATCCCAGCTACCTGGAATTTGTAAATAATTCTGTCATTTGTGAATATCAACAGGATTTATATAGAACTGTAACAAAGGGAGATGATGCCAGCACGGCTATCTGGAGTTTTGTAAACAGTTGTATGTCACTGGTGAGAGTCAAAGTCATTTGTGTAAGATGCTTGTGTTGCAGGTGTCTTGAAAGTGTGTGTCACTTTATGGCCAGGCCATAAAAGGATGTTATTTTTCAGTTTCGGTGAGGCAACAGACACAGTGCCTGTGCTAGAGAGCTTTCTCTGTTGTCTTTCGGGTGAAATAAATGCTGGTTTTGAGGTGTGAAGGGATGCAGTTGTTTTGTGACTTCCACCATCTGCATAATATCTGAGGTCTATGTATTTTTGCAGGTAGATGCTAAATGATACCTGCTGTCATCAATGGTTATTTTGGGCCTTGGAACTGGGAGTTGGATGACAACCAGTGATGTCATTCTGCAGGCTATCCCAGTGTTGATATTTGGGATATTAATTTGGAAGGTTTCTTGGTGAGGGAGAGCAGTGAGGGTGGACAGTTGTTGAGGGTTAACTCTCCAAACATGCACTGTGCAACTCTCTACATAAAGAAATTACTTCAAATGGCAAACCAAGATAAATGCCACTATTCATGCTTTTGGTTTTCTCCCAGTGAAATAATTCCAGAATGTTTAACAATGACACACTGGATCCAGTTTAATGAAGTGTACTAAATAAATGCTAAACTGTAAAGCCACCACATTCCAGTATTAACTATGCAGTCTAGCAGGAAGTGTATTACACTGCATCAGTCTAGAGACATCAGGAAATGCATTACACTACATCAGACTAGCAGGAAGTGCATTACACTACATCAGACTAGCAAGAAGTGCTTTACAGAACAGCAGACTTGAAGGAAGTGTGTTAAACAACAACAGACTAGCAAGAAATGTGTTAAAAGCATCAGGCTAGCAGCTAGCAAGAAGTGCATTACACAACATCAAACTAGTACCGAACAAGCAGACACCCCCCCACAAATACTGATGTATGAAAGTCAGTTGACTCATCCCCACATGGAAGAGCATGGAAGAATGTATTTTATAAAACAGACCCTAAATTAGATCTCATGGTACCCCAGAAGATAACCTTCTATATATATCCAGTCAGTTGTACTTTAAATAATCGAAGAACCAAAAACATCGACTTACTTAACAGCGAGACGGCAACAGTGAACCATTCAAAACAGCAAACTCCCAGAATGGCAAATTTCGCCTCCGGGAAACTAACCACTTGGCCGCCACTGACAAAAAGAAAATAACTACACAAATAAAACTCACCGAAGTGGGGGGCTTCACCCCCCCCCCAACTAAATATTCCAAATCCAAAATCGCACTGCAGTGCAGAAAAAGACAAAGGTTGTCAGTGGTGGCCAAGTGGTTAGTTTCCCAGAGGTGAAATTCGCCATTAGGGGAGTTTGCTGTTTTGAATGTTTCATTGTCGTCGTCTCACTGTTAAGTGAGCCGATGTTTTGGTTCTTTGATTATTTCAAGGGGAACTATCTAGTCGCCCAGTATATTTATCCGTCTAATAATATCTGTTAGCAGCTTAGAATTTATTAATTTTATTAGATGTTGTTCAATGTTCATGCCACTTTATTTAACAAACAGTTCTGCATGGCTGGTCTGTTAACAAGTTGACTCAAATTCTAGAACACCACAGTAATCTGAAATATCAAGTCTTTTGCCAGGAAAGCGATTCCTAAAAAATAATAACAACAAGAACAACAATTGTAATAATAACAACAATAATAAAAATAATTAAATATGAGGTTCCTATTTTTATTTATTTGCTGTCTGGGTAAGTTCTCTGAAGATAAGTTCTTTTTTCTAGAGGCAACTTGGGAGCACTGTTTGGTAAAGTGATGTCAGAAGGCAAAGAAGTGTTGAAGGAATCAAACCTTGGACCACGCAGAGCAGCTCAGTAACAGCTCATAATCTTAATCCTTTGTGCCAATTGCCAGGAAAAATATTGTAGGTATGTTGACAAAAATCACTCAGACTAAGGATGTTATTTTTTCTGTGCTGCTGAGAAAATCAGTTGATCATCAATCATCAATGACTTGGAAAAATCAAGTTCCTTACCCATTGTAATATACATGACAAGCATCATGGCTGTTTTCCAGGTGTCAGTGATGTTACAAGTAAAATATAATAATTCTAAATATTGTGGTGATCAGAGAACTGTTTCCTTTTAGAATTTTTATTTCCATATTGGCAAATTTATCATAACCTGTACTCTTTCCACGATGCATTGAGATGGCTGTCTGGCAATTAGCGCAGAAGATAAAGGTTCTGAGCTGTTAATGATCTGCTTCTTTTATCTTCCTTCCACCTCTCACTTAACCAGACAGTGCTCATAGGTGGTTCTATATTATGTAGTCGAAGGAACTAAAAGTCGACTACCCTTTCATCGACACATATGTGTCGGACCTGCATTTGAACGAATGGCCACATCATCGATTTCTTTCCAAGGGAAAAAAATCGGGTCTATATTACATAGACGAACGCTTAAATGTTCGAATCTCTAAAGGTTGACTTTTAGAGATCAAACAGTTAAACGTTCGAATATGTTTAAAAATTAAAAAAAAAAACAAAAGTGAAAAAAAAATTAAAGGGGGGCAAGCCCCTATGCACCCTCCACATCCCCCGCTACTTAAATATACCAACTCCAAGATCATCTACAGTGTAGGGAATGGGAAATTTCCCATTTTTGCACTGTAGTTCACTAAAGTGAGATCTCGGAGTTGGTATATTTAAGTAGCGGGGGGTGTAGGGGGTGCAGGGGGGCTTGCTCCCCTGCTTACACCCTTTATTTTTTTTCACTTTTATTTTATTTTTTTACATATTCGAATGTTTAACTGTTCAATCTCTAAAGGTTGACCTTATTCGAACATTTAAGTGTTCGTCTATGTAATATAGACCCAAAAAATTGGTAAGCCAACTGCGCATGACACAATATAACAAACACTATGAAGTGGGGGGCTTCACCCACCACATCCTCCAATGTGGGGGGTGCTGTGCCTCCCACCCCCCCCTAACTAAATATACTAACTCTGAGATCGCACTACAGTGGGAGATCGCACTACAGTGGGGAAAATGGCAGATTTAAAACAACTGCCTACCAATTTTTCTTCCCTTGGAAAAAAATCGATGATGTGGCCATTCGCTCAAGTGCAGGTCTGACACATATATGTCGATGAAAGGGTAGTTGACTTTTAGTTTCTTTGACTACATAATATAGACCCCCTCATAGGTTTCCCATGTAAAAGGACTCTTATTCCCATTTGGTTTTCTTGGATAACAAACAAAATAACATTTTGTATTTACATTACTCCTTTTTTAAATCAAGATATCAGCAAATGTATGTCATATGTCAACAGTATTATGAAATATCTTATTCCATTTCTTTAGGATGAATGATTTGTCTTCCTTTGTTTTCTTCAGAAGTTTAAAAAAAATCTGTATTTGTCATTAGTGTTCTGCACAGACCCATTATATTTAATCTTTAAAAAATGAAATAATGTTACTGCAGTCCTGCCTCAATTACTGATGCTTTTCTAGTAATGTCTATGGGACCACATCAGGGCATCTTGAATAAGTAAACTCTCAGGCTGTAGTGTTGCCTGGCACTTTAAGTTACTATATAACCTCTAAGAACTTCCTAACTAATATACTCCCTCCTAATAAAGGCCCAGGATACATACGGACAGAACTGGGTTGGATTGCACTGCTAGGCTTATAAAGGCCCTGGTGGTTGTTCGCCTAGTGAGCAGCTGCACATGGGGTACATTGTTTTATTTATTCATACTGTGAGTATTGTTCCCGAAATCTTGCAAGATTTTACATAAACATGAATTGCTGTTGATACTAAAACTACTGACACTAATGGCCTAAGTACTATTTCTACTGCAGTATATTTCCTTCAATTCAATAAATAAATAGTTTTACTTCCTTCACCTCCAAATGCACAAACCTTCCAAATAAAAGTGGCATTAGCTTAGAACCACTGCAGTTTTTCAGACACCATGACAATCTGCGTCATGCATAGTTACCTTAAAAACAGTTTTACAAGGAACAGCTAGCAGCATTTTACTTGGTCTCAAAGCCACTGAGCTAATTTAATTGTGATTGCATCATATGATTGTAATCATATAAACTGTTTCAACCTAGACACTGGGGAATGCACAAGCCAGTGTAGTTTTTTGTGCCGGTCCCAAGCCCAGATAAATGGGGAGGGTTATGTCAGGAAAGGCATCCAGTGTAAAATTTTTTGCCATTTCAAATATTATATGGACAACAATGCAGATTTCCATACCAGATTGGTCGAGGCCCAGGTTAACAATGACCGCCTCCAGTATTATTAGCCAACAGTGTGCTGGTGGAAATTGGACTAGTGTTGCCCGAAGGAGAAGGAGAAGAAGAGGGGGTAAGGTATTATCAGAGGCAGGAGGACAGGATGAAAGTTAGGAGTGTGGAAGTGAGGGTAGGAACTTTGAATGCTGGCAGTATGACTGGTAAAGGGAAAAACTGATGGAGGTCCAGGAAGCACACAAGTCCAGTATAAACCCCACAGCTAGTAGCAACCACTAAAGATTTATTGAGCAAAAAGGTAAAGGAGACAGCTAGCTGATATGATGGAGAGAAGGAAGGTTAACTTATTGTGCGTTCAAGAGACCAGATGAAAGGGGAGTAAGGCCAGATATATAAGAGGTAGGCTCATTGTTCTACCATGGTGTGGATGGGAGGAGAAATGGGGTGGGGGTTATCCTGAAGGAACAGTATGTCAAGAGTATTTTGGAGGTGAAAAGATTGTCAGATAGAGTGATGTTTATAAAGCTGGAAATTGATGGTGTAATGATAAATGTTGTTAGTGCATTTGCTCCATAAGTTGGATGTGCGATGGATGAGAAAAAAAAATTTGGAGTGAGTTTGATGAAGTGGTAAAGAGTGTACCCAAGGGGGGGAATGGCGATTGGAGTGGATTTCAATGGGCATGTTGGTGAAGGGAACAGAGAGAATGAGGAGGTGATTGGTAGGTATGGTGTTAAGGAGAGGAATGCTGAAGGTCAGAAGGTAGTGGATTTTGTGAAAAGGATGGACATGGCTGTGGTGAATACATATTTTAGGAAGAGGGAGGAGCATAGAGTGACATACAAGAGTGGAGGAAGATGCACACAGGTAGATTATATTCTATGTAGGAGGGACAGTCTAAAGGAGATTGGAGACTGCAAAATGGTGACAGAGGAACATGTAGTTAGATAGCATAGGATGGGCGTCTGTAGGATGACGTTGGCGATCAAGAAGAAGAGGAGGAGAGTGAGGGCAGTGCCAAGGATCGAATGGTGGAAGTTGAAAAAGAATAATTGTAAGGTGGAGTTCAGGGAAGAGTTAAGACAGGCACTGGGTGGCAGTGAAGAGTTACTAGATAGCTGGGCTGCTGCAACAGGGGTGGTAAGGGAGACAGCTAGAAAGGTGCTTGGTGTGACATCTGGACAGAGGAATGAGGACAAGGAGACCTGGTGGTGGAATGAGGAAGTACAGGGGAGTATACAGAGAAAGAGGTTGGTGAAGAAGAAGAAGTGGGATTGTCAAAGAGGTGAAGAAAGTATACAGGAGGAGATGAGGCATATGGTGAAGAGAGAGGTGGTGAAGGCTAAGGATAAGGCATATGGTGAGTTGTATGAAAGGTCGGACACTAAAGAGGGAGGAAAAGGACCTGTACCGATTGGCTAGACAGATGACCGAGCTGGGAAATATGTGCAGCAGGTTAGGGTGATAAAGGATAATGAGGGAAACATACTCACAAGTGAGGAGGGTGTGTCAAGTAGATGGAAAGAGTATTTTGAGGGGCTAATGATTGAACAGAATGAGAGAGAGAGCGAAGGTTAGATGATGTGGGGATAGTGAATCAGGAAGTGCAATGGACTAGCAAGGAGGAAGTTAGGACAGCTATGAAAACAATGAAGAATGCAACGTCTGTTGGTCCAGATGACATACCTGTGGAAGCATGAAGGTGTTTAAGAGAGATAGCAGTGAGGTTTTTAACCATATTGTTTAACAAAATCTTGGAAAGTGAGAGAATGCCTGAAGAGTGGAGAAGAAGTGTATTGGTACCGATTTTTAAGAATAAGGTTGATGTGCAGAGCTGTAGTAATTACAGAGGGATAAAATTGGTCACCCACAACATGACGTTATGAGAGACAGTAGTGAAAGCTTAGTTAAGAAGGGAGGTGATGATTAGTGAGGAGCAGTATGGTTTTATGCCAGGAAAGAGCACTACAGATGCAATGTTTGCCCTGATGGTATTGATGGAGAAGTATAGAGAAATTCAGAAGCAGTTGCATTGTGTCTTTATGGACTTAGACAAAGCATATGATAGGGTGCATAGAGAGGTGTTGTGGTATTGTATGAGGAAGTTGGGAGTGGCAGAGAAGTATGCAAGAATGGTACAGGATATGTATGAGGGTGGTGTGATAGTGGTGAGGTCTGTGGTAGGAGTGATGGATGCATTCAAGGTGGAGGTGGGTTTACATCAAGGATCAGCTCTGAGCCCTTTCTTATTTGCAATGGTGATGGACAGGTTGACAGTCAGCAGTCTCTGTGGACTATGATGTTTGTGGATGACATTGTGATTTGTAGTGAGAGTAGAGAACAGGTTGGGGAGACCCTGGAGAGGTGGAGATATGCTCTAGAGAGGAGAGGAATGAAGATCAGCAGAACTAAGACAGAATATGTGTGTGTGAATGAGAGGGAGGATGGAGGAATGGTGAGGATGCAGGGAGTAGAGCTGGCAAAGGGGGATGAGTTTAAATACTTGAAATCAACAGTTCAGACTAATGGTGATTGTGAAAGAGAGGTGAAGAAGAGAGTACAGGTAGAGTGGAGTGGGTGGAAAAGAGAGTCAGGAGTGATTTGTAACAGACGGGTATCAGTAAGAGTGAAAGGGAAGGTCTACAAGATGGTAGTGAGACCAGCTATGTTATATGGGTTGGAGACGGTGGCACTGATGAAAAGACAGGAGTCAGAGCTGGAGGCAATAGAGTTAAAGATTAAGATTTGCATTGGGTGTGACGAGGATGGACAGGATTAGAAATTAGTGTATTAGAGGGTCAGCTCAGGTTGGATGGTTTGGACACAAAGCCAGAGAAGTGAGATTGCATTGGTTTGGACATGTACTGAGGAGGGATGCTGGGTATGCTGGGAAAAGGATGCTAAGGATGGAGCTGCCAGGTAAGAGAAAAAGAGGAAGGCCTAAGATAAGGTTTATAGATGTGGTGAGAGAGAACATGCAGGTGGTTGATGTGACAGAGCAAGATGCAGAGGACAGGAAGAAATGGAAACAGATGATCTGCTGTGGATCAGGGTTGCCAGAAGTCCCTATATAAGCAGGACTGTCCCGGGATCAGCAGCCTGATCCCAAGTTCCGCACTGCCGGATAAAATCCTGGTGAAACAGGCTTCGGTTTGCTTTTTTTTATTGGCCAGTATGCCAGTATTCGAGCCAATCAAAAAATCACAAAACGGAGCTACTTGTCTTTAATGCGGTCCGCATTAAAGACCTTTTTTTTTTGGTCTTCACCTAGCTGAAAAAAGAAAAAGAAGATGATATAAACTGTGTTTCAAATCTTTCTTTTTTTTCTGTTTGATTCAATACTTTGTCAGGGACTGTTTCAATGTGATCTGACTCTGAGTCATGATTTAGTGTTGTTAAGGAATGTTTCTTATTTTTATTTATTTATTTTTTTATGGAAACTATAACTTATTTTATGTTATTTTCCTGCTAGGTCTGGGTAAAACAATAAAATGAAAAATAATAAATTGGCTACTGCATAGACCTCATAATTTGTCATTACTTTCTGAAAATGGCAGACGGCATTATTTACTGAAAATGGCAGACAAGTATGTCATTTATGAATGTTAAAAATAAAAACATTCACGTAATCCAAAAGCTGGGATTGGATTAATATTAGTCACAAATTTCATTTAATAAATCTTTGACAATAAATTAGAAATTGCAAAAAGAAAACATTTGCTATTACTTACCTTCTAAGATTAATACTGCTGTTAGTCTGGAGTCATTTTATGGACGGAAGAGGTTTATGTCTGTCATATGTGCATACATTATATTCAGATGTCTAAAGTCAGATAGCCACAGGCTAGTAGACTAAGAATCATCAGTAATCTATATTAATACTGCATTCATCTGTTTGAGAAAAATCATTTTGTTGAACCACTGCTCTTTGTTTCTGTGCACTTATGTTGTGGCCAAAGTCCACTATTAATTGAAAGTTGTATTTATATGTCCACCATATGTATATGTCCTATGATCCTTTCAGATGAGTAACATCTCACCTGTCACAGCTGTGCTGTATATTTCTTTCACATATGGTAACTTTCATTCACATATCAGCTTATCCTGCAGAACAAGGCTGGCAAACTGAAAAAAAACACTTATAGGGATTCACTTCACACTAGCTACCATCTAAGTGAAAGTCAGGTTCCGTAGATGAGATTTTTTCTGGAAATCATGGCTTCCACTTGGCATGCTATAGACAAACATCACACACTTAATGTTAATTACTATGAATATCTGATTTGTCTAAGTGAAATCATCACTAATTTGAGAAATTTCCATGCTGTGCATTGTGAGACATATATAAATATTTTGTGCGGGTTCCTTCTTCTTCTGCTGCTGCAGGCAGTCACCTAAACCATACTCTAATTTCTTTTTATGTAATTCCTGACAAAGCTGTCCAAACAAGCACTTCTAAAGGGAACTGCTCCACTGGCACAGAGGGATAAAACCCTGCCTATGGTCCACTCAAACCGGGTTCAAGTAGTGGCTTGGATAACTGATAGAGTGTCAGGGAATGATGGACATGTCTATCTCAGGTATGTGTGTGTGTGTGTGTGTGTGTGTGTGTGTGTGTGTGTGTGTGTGTGTGTGTGTGTGTGTGTGTGTGTGTGTATGCGTGTGTGTGTGTGTGGGGGGGTGTTCATTGATGAAACTCCCTTATTGGAGGTATGTTTCAAAGAGGGAAGTTGCCCTCAAATGTAATCTTTAAGTGTGGGAGTCTGAGCAGGTAGTGGGTAGGGCATATAAAGACCTCCCATAGGATGGATGCAAAGATGGCTGAGCACCTAGGGCACCTTTAGGATCCACAAACAGCCCTAGCAATACCAGAGTAAGCTAGGGGGGGTAGGAGATAAACTGCCAGATCCAGTATGAATGTGGGGCACTGGGGTACAGGATGATTAACTGATGGCCCAAAGAAGAACAAAAGTATTTATATTTATGCAATTTAACAATATTTTACATAATATAAAGCATATTTTCTGATTCAAAAGTCATGTCAGCAACCGGTCTTTCATCTTGTAAGGCAGAGTGGATGTGCACCAAACTAAAGCCAATTGCAAGACACTGAGCAACATTCTTGCTTCTAGAACTATCCAAAGTGTTATGGGCATGCTGACAGGTTCCCTAGCCCTAGTCCACCTATCTTGCAGGGAGCGTACAAAATATCATCTGGTATCTTCTTTCTCTAACTATCTCATAGATTTTGTAGCACTGTCAGATTGTTGATAGTGAGATATTTAGACTCCAAGCAGTTTAAAAGACCTTGCAATGGTGTAACGTGTTATAGCATTAATCCTAGCACACAGTCGAAAACATAAATGCGTTCAAGCACAGAAAAATGCAATAAGATCTTGCAGCTGTAGACAATGCTGATATTTTGATGTAGGCTGGCCACTAATAGTGCAGAAGTGAGATGCCATTTGAAGGGGAACATGCTGCCATGACTCCCTTATGATTATGTTGCATAGTTTAACTAAACTGTATCTGTTTTGTTGACATTGGGCTTGAAACCAGACAGCCTATGGAATTAATTTAACAAGATTGTACTATCTACTGTCCACAGTATGGCATCAAGTGAACAGGACGGCACAGTGGTGCAGCGGTTAACGTTGTCGCCTCACAGCAAGAGGTTCTCCGGTTCGATTCTCGGCTGGGGTGCCTTCTGTGTGGAGTTTGCATGTTCTCCCTGTGTTCACGTGGGTTTTCTCCAGGTACTCCAGTTTCCTCCCACATTCTAAAGACATGCATATGGAGCATTTCTCCCCAGGCCTCTGCTGAAAACAGGCTCTGTGGAACCTAGTTGGACTTTCCCGGTCAACAAATGTTAAATAAATAAATAAATAAATAAATAAATAAATAAAATAAAGCAATCATTCTGCCCCAACCATCCCAGAAAATCCTAACACTGTCTAATATACTATGTAGGAGGTTAAATGGCCAACAATAAATGGACTAGACAGCATTCAACTATGCTGAGAGCCATTCTGGAAAGCAATAGGGGTGAGATCTGCATTTTCATGTTTACTGTTGCCGTGGTCACAGAATAAAGCACTCAAATCAAAGATAGAGCAAAGATGTTAAAGCTTCTCATAAGTATTTCCAGGTAATCAGGTTGAAGGCCTTTTCAAAGCGCACCAAAATTTCTGAATAGGGAGAGAAGGATCTTACTGCTGGATAAAATACACCAGAAGGTAAAGGTAATTTGTTTATTCCTTAAGTTATGTTCTTACTTGTTAGATTTATTCATAGTTTCATAGGTGTTTATAGGTTCATACATATTTACTAGGCTAACAACCACAAGGGCCTTTGTAAGCCTAGCCATGCATCCCAAATATCTGACAAGTTCTGGTACCCTTGATAAGTATAAACAAGGGCTTGTGAGATGAAACATTTACAAGCAGGGGCCTGAGGGATGAACCATTTATAGGCTGCCTAAGTCCATTAGAGAAATAGGTGAAAATCAAGGGATGAATTTTGTGTTCCCCATCCAGTTGTCCACTTTACATTTGAATTGGGTTAGGGAGGAACTCTGCTTCACATTAATGGGGAGCCTGTTCCAGAGAAAGTGTAGTCTCTGGGATACATACCTGTCTCTCCAGCAGATCATATTTATATCACAGGTGAGGTTTAAGAGTTTAAAATGGGTGATTCTGGTGCTGAATGTTTTATGGATATGCAGGAGGTCCATCAGAGTTGGGTCTGAGAATGCCTTGTATGCCAGGAATAGATGTCCCCTCAACAGCCTGTAGGAGACAGAATAGAGGGATAGGGCCTTGAGGTGATTTGCATAGGACATGTTAACTTGTCCTGTATTCTTTTAGTGAGGAACCTTTATAGATGTTCCAATTGTTGGACATGCCTTGTTAGGTACATGCCAAAGGGGGCATTGTACTTAATGATAGGTCTGACAAATGCTGAATGCATTGGAACAATGATCTCCTTGGACTTAGATGTCATACCTTTGTTTATAAGTTGTGCAACATAGAATTATTTCCTCACTGCTGTAGATACATGATGGTCAAAGGCTAGATTACTGTATCTAGGTGTTCCCAAGTCCCTAACTACTGTATCAACTCTTAGGGGTGTGTTGTCAACATGATAGTTACCGGGGGGGGGGGGGGTGGAAGACTTCCCAAAGGATACTATTATGCATTTCTTAGAATTTAGTTTTAGTCCATAGCTCTCACACCAGTTATTTGTCTGTGTCTGCCCTTCTTGGAGAAGATTTGTGTCAGTGGGGATTCTATGACTGCTTCTAATTTGCAATCATCTGCAGATTTAGTCAAAATGAGGCCATTGACATTGGTCTTGACTTGAGAGAAGTAAATACCAAAAAAGAGCAGTCCCATTACTAGTCCTTGAAGAACTGTTTGTAACTGGCCACTTTGTAGAGGTGGACTCTCCAATTCTCACTTTCTGGGTCCTAACCTTTTGAGCTTGTCAGCAATGTCCAAGTTGGGTATTGTGTCAAATGCCTTGGCCAAGTCAAGGTAGGCAGTGTGAACCATTCTTAACTCATCCATTGCTTTGGTGACTTTCTCTAAGAAACCCGCCAGGTTGAGTAGGCATGATCTGCCCTTGATGAAACCAAATTGTGTTGGTCCAATATCTGGAGGTTTCCTGTGTCATTTGTAATAATTTCCTTGATAATTATTTCAATAGCCTTGTATATGAGACTAGTGAGACTTGTGAGTCTGTAGTTTCCAGGGTCTGCAGATGGACCACCTTAGTGCAGAGGGATAACTGTTGCTGTTCTCCATTTGTGAGGCATGAAGCCTGTTTGGTAGCTACAGTTAAATAGCAATTCCAGATGGCCTGATAGGTCATGTTTCATGCTATTTATAAGGCATCCTGGGATATTATCTGGGCCCATTGATGCATTGTTCTTATCCTTAGAGAGAATATTAAGGACCTGTTCCCTATTGACAGCAGGGGAGTTTTACTTGATGATATTGCCTCAGGGAAGGTTGATGGAGAGAGAGAGAGAGTTAAAGCTGGATCTGAATTTTTTGATCAATAGGTCTGCTATATCTTCTGGCTCAGTATAAGTGGCTTCATTAGCAATGTGCTTTGCACACAATTGTGCATTGCCTTTCAGGTTGTAGACGTAGCTAAAGAATGCCTTGTGGTTGTCCTTAGCCTGGAAGGCCACATTTACCTCAAATTTGGCTTTGGCAGACTATTTGTTCTCTGAGTTGTTTGTTTAGTTAGATGAGAGTGCTTTTATCTGCTGGGTGCTGCAGATCTTAATTTTTGCCACAATTTTCTTCATTCTGTTATACAACGTACTGATGTTGTGATTCCACCCAAGTGGCTTGTTTTCTGAGTTAGTTCTGTACTTCTTCCTGGTGGATACAGATGCCTCTATGCAGCTATTGACATGCTTGTATGGGGTTTCTGTGAACAGTTCCACATAGGCAATAGTTTCCTCAGGGTTTATGGGGGCTTGAAATTTTGCCAGATTATCACTTAATAGGTAGACGTTAGCCTTAGAGTAGTTCCTGAATATTCCAGGGTTAGCTGGGGTTCCAGGTTTTATTTTTGCTTCAAAAAAATACTGTTTTTTGGTCTGGCCTTACCAGACAAGACATTACACTGGGGGCAAGGGGAGGGTGCAGAACTCTGCCATATTAGTGAAGACTAGTTTCAATATGTTTGCATCCTTGGTTGTATTGACAATCTTGTCCAGGGAGTCTGTGTTTACAAAATCCAGGAATCTCTGTGCCTGTGTGTTTGGTGTCATATATGATTCCCAGTTAATAATGGGGTGATTAAAGTTGCCCATGAATATGGTATTGGGTTGGATGCTGATTGTTTCCAATACGTTTGAATACATGTTTTGGGTTTCCTGGGTTGTAGAGAGGGAACCTATAGCTTGCAGTGAAGTGGTATGGGATTTTGTCTAAGGTGATTTCAACATGGAGAAGCTCAAGTGCGTTGTCCTGTTTGATCAGACTTGAGGTATATTTATTTTTGATGTAAATCTACACACCCCCACCCTTGGTCCCTGTCTGTGTAGTAGCTGCTCTGACTGTATGGAAGGCATTAAAGCTTTGCACTGCTGGTCTGTTCTCCATGGCTTTAAACCATGTCTTAAGACAATGCACAGATATCAGCATTCTCTAGCTTGAGGAGGGCGTGTCGGTAGTGGAGTTTCTTTTGTTTAGACTCCCAGCATTGAGCAGTAACACGTTTAGATTTTCTTGATTTTGATTGACTATGCCTGAAGTACTTTCAGTTTGGTATTGCCAAAAACAGGCACTATGGGAGAGGACAATGGTTTAGCTAACATATGAAAGCCTAGAAGGGAGAGTTGCAGACCATCCCTGGTAATGCAGCATGGTCTGTTGACCATCTCCTTCCATGCTAACAAATACTGCACCCCTTTAGAATGACACTAGAAACTAAGCCAATTTTTAAAGTCAGTCATCTTCTGTTCTTATTGTGGCATTATCCTTGGAGAAGGTAAAATGCTGCTCAGTGCTAGTCTCATACTAGCTTGGGACATATATCATCTGAGCTCCATGATGCCTGTCTTCATGTAGTCTAGGAAGGTATGTCTCAAGTTGTTTACACCCACATGGATGATGGTCTGGTCATACTGTGCTCCAATGACCTGAGTGGGTGCTTAATGTGCTGGCTTCTGATTCCTGATAAGCAACTGACCACAACTTGTTGATCTGTGCAATCCATCTGGAGTTGTACACTTATCGTTGGAGTCCTGGAGAGAAAAGTTCTTTACTGCTGCAATCTTTACAGATCCTTTTTGGCAGTGATATTTTAAAAACAATAAAATCCCATTCAAATGGGAAAACAAAATCTTAAATTAAATTTGGCTTCATTACTGATCAGAAAAATAAGACTGATATTGCAAATGATGGAATGATCCTTGCATGTAATTTGTGACTTAAGGGTGAGTAAGTGCTGTGTATCCTCTTCATTTTATGAAAGTAGCATTGAAACAGAGTAACCAAAATGGGTAGAAGGAACTTTAGAAGGTCAACCCTCAGTCCATCTGGTCCTATAGCTTTCCCTGATGTTGTGGCTTTAACAGCACAACGGAGTTCATCCAAGGTGAATGGTGTCCTCAGACTTTGCGAATCATCTTCCTGTGTAGTAGAGAGACAGACCTTCTGTAAAACATTTGTATCTCAAATATTCCCATACTTGAAGGTTGAAGAGGCCATAAGTACAAAAATTCTATTAATATTGTTGTATTTGGTAATAACCTTAGTGTCATGTCAACTTATGCAGCAATATTTGGTACATTGCAGATATGTCCTTTGCCCTTATGATGATATTTTATATTATTGAGCTCAAATTTCCAAGGAGAACTGCTGAAAAATAATTTGCTCATTAATGTAGCATAGGAAGTTTGCACGTAGTACTCCTGTAAGAACATGTCATAATAACAGAGATATTGCAAACTGACTTACACAAGTATGACATTTTTCTGTTTTGTATTAATTTCTCGGCCTCCACTTGTTTTAGACTATATTTGCATTTGTATGTTTATGCATATATCTAGCTATATTTTTATGACCATTTGTCCATGTTAAATTTGGCTTCATTACTGATCAGAAAAATAAGACTGATATTGCAAATGATGGAATGATCCTTGCATGTAATTTGTGACTTAAGGGTGAGTAAGTGCTGTGTATCCTCTTCATTTTATGAAAGTAGCATTGAAACAGAGTAACCAAAATGGGTAGAAGGAATTTTAGAAGGTCAACCCTCAGTCCATCTGGTCCTATAGCTTTCCCTGATGTTGTGGCTTTAACAGCACAACGAAGTTCATCCAAGGTGAATGGTGTCCTCAGACTTTGCGAATCATCTTCCTGTGTAGTAGAGAGACAGACCTTCTGTAAAACATTTGTATCTCAAATATTCCCATACTTGAAGGTTGAAGAGGCCATAAGTACAAAAATTCTATTAATATTGTTGTATTTGGTAATAACCTTAGTGTCATGTCAACTTATGCAGCAATATTTGGTACATTGCAGATATGTCCTTTGCCCTTATGATGATATTTTATATTATTGAGCTCAAATTTCCAAGGAGAACTGCTGAAAAATAATTTGCTCATTAATGTAGCATAGGAAGTTTGCACGTAGTACTCCTGTAAGAACATGTCATAATAACAGAGATATTGCAAACTGACTTACACAAGTATGACATTTTTCTGTTTTGTATTAATTTCTCGGCCTCCACTTGTTTTAGACTATATTTGCATTTGTATGTTTATGCATATATCTAGCTATATTTTTATGACCATTTGTCCATGTCTACTGTCCTCCCTTACAAGGTGCAAGTTGTGGCTACAAAGGTTCCTTGGACCAATCCACTTACTCAGTAAAATAATGAAATAAAAATGTTTCAGAGAAAAGTGATATAGAAAGCTTTCTTTTTTGGTTAAATCTGAGGGAGTGGAAGTGCCTGAGTTTATATTTTAAGGCTCATAGCTATATAAATGTATGAAGCACAGAGAGGTGAGAATAGTTTTTCGGAGAAACATGACCTTTGACTTTAACCTCTTTATAGATTTGCAGCATTTTTATAAGTCTAAAGTGTCATTATTTGCATTACTGGTATTCCTTATCCCCCTCTCATCAAGAAATCTCCACTCCCGGGCACAAGTTACCATCTTGCCATCACCATAGCTTTGGTTACTAAGCAGATACATTTAAATCCTGTTTTACAACTATAGCCCACCAGCACATAGTAGAATTGTGCTAACTGGATTTAAGGTAATGTGGTTTTGTACTGCCTTACTAAGGAAGGCCGACGTACCCACATCCTGTCTAAGTGGTTAACATGTTATCACACATGAAGTGCCAGCCATACTCCAGTATATTGGCTTTGTAGTGCATCTTCTTGACTTGTTCTGTACTGCAGAGAAAGTGGTGGATGAGTTTATTCTAGTGTTAGGTTCTAAACTCATTCACAGCTTTAGGAGGATCAAAGTGCTAACTGAATGTTACTTGTTCTGAGGCCACATGTGCATAGTTTTTATATTAGTAGTTATCAAAATGAATTATCTTACTAAGTTAGTGTGTGTGTTTGTGAGAGTCTGTGTGAGTGAATCTCTGTGCGTGTGAACATCTTTGTCAGTGAATCTGTTTGTGTGCATCTTTATATGTGCATGTTTATTAAGGAATGTACACAGAATTTAAGGTGATAATAGATACTTGCTTTAGTTGTCCTAGGTAAACTGTTTTACAGTAAATGTTTAAGTTATCTACTGGATCTCAATACATTGTAAAATGGACCTGCTCTGCCCACCCCCACCCCCCAGCCCCTTATAGCACTTAGTCCTATAGCCACATCATTAGAAATATTCAGCTTTCAGTATGGAGCAAATTATCAGCTTTCACATATCACAAATTATAGCACACGTGCAGTATTATGCTTATCCATCTCAACACTCACAGCTAAGGGTCAGAGGATCACGGAGCAGCAGTAGGGAATATTAGCAAGGTTTGTAGATCTGAATAGTACTAGTGATAGTATCAGGGTGATGCTTGAGACGCCCACTTGAAAAGTAAAATAACCAGTATGTTATGTGGGTTCAGAGAAACGTTCAGTGATTCACTATCAAAATTCAAAGCCCTCCACCGGGACTGAAGATACAAGGTTTTACCCAATTACAGTCCCAGGAACTGCAGGTTTTCACATTAGCTGTATGTTCACATCTGTCCATAGAGGTCTCTTTTCTACATGTAAGCATGTGGAAAAGGCTCACACTGAATGTGGCAGGACTAACTATGTCAGCATAAGATGTGTGTGTGTGTGTGTTTGTGTGTGTGTGTGTGTGTGTGTGTGTGCGTGTGTGTGTGTGTGTGTGTGTGTGTGTGTGTGTGTGTGTGTGTGTGTGTGTGTGTGTGTGTGTGTGCGCGCGCGCGCGCGCATGTATATATGTGTATACTAGTGACACAGCATAACAATGAAAGCAAAATATCACATTAGAAGAAAATATACTTGAAATGGTCTATGCATACTACAGTTACAGATAATTTTAAATCTTTACTGACAGAACTTTAAAATGGTTCAACATTGGAAATTATATTTATTATGTTTTTACAATACTGCTGCAGATTGTTATATCACACTCCAGTGTCATTCATTTTTATCATATTTCACATAAATCTTAATTTTTTTAATATAATATGCAGAAGCTGCAGTATTTTTTTTTTTGCTTTCATAATTGCCTGATTCAAGACACAGATGAAATATGACTGACCTTATTGCAATGTACCTTAGCAATTTGTCATGCTCTCTCACTGTTATGCAGCAACTGAGTATGGAAGCAAATTAGCATTAGCAAGCAGATTATTTAAATTTCTTCACATTACTTACCAGTCATAGCCTGACCTGAGACTCCAATCAAAATGAAGATGAGCTAAAATTGTGTCACTGCTGACAAGGAAAAAAAAAAGCCGAACAATAGCAGACTTCTCTGTCACCTAGCCTTTGTTCCTTTACAGGAGCCATACAAAGCTGCAATGCAATACGAAACTTGAAAAGCTCAAAGCATCTCACTGAAAACATTAGTTCATCATAAAGAATTTTGAGAGCATTGCCCATATATGGTTTGCCTTATTTCAAAGTGTGGCGTACACCCTGTCATCTGGCAAATTACTAAATGCATTCCTTTTTCTTAAGTGCATACAATGACACTAACAAAACGAAAGAAGAGTATGCAATGAAAAAACAAGTAAGATCCCCCAATGATGCATTAGAGACAAATACAGCAAAAAATATGGTATCATAAAATATAACTGAAATTATTGCAGCAAAAATAAGAAGCAGGTGGTTATGTAAACATTATGGACAGCTTAATTTAGGGAGCAAACAGAACCCAAAGTGTTTCTGAAAATTGTAAGTCATAGGAAAGGTTCTTACTTGAAGTGGGTGTTAATATGAAGTAACATGTGCAGTAACTTCAAATAAATACTTAACTGTCAGAGAGCAAAATACAGTATGCCTGCAGAAAGGGTATAGGAAAAGCAGCAACACAGAGATGATATTTCTCAGTGTAGTCTCAGATACTTGAAACAGACAACTTTAGGCTGGCTAGAATGTGAGAATGCAAAAGAATCACATCAGTTCAACATATCTTTGCATTTAATTCCTAAGTTTTTGTCCAAGATTTATCACTTCTTGTTGCTACTTTCAATGTTTTGTACTGCAGTTTGGGAGCATTCGGTGTAGCCAAGTACTGCATACATGGTCGGACATTATTTGTCTTGAGTCATCTCCTATAGACACAAGATACAAGTCCATCCAGCATGCTGCAGAGAATTCGGATTGTGCTTCACTAGCAGTGACCCACAGTGTGCCCTGTATGACAGACTTTTAAAGTGCAAGGCTTGCATTAGGCTACTGTACAGTTTGAGTTGTGGGGATGGCTGATTAGGAGGATATTTACCACTGGTCATTGGGTTCATCGTGGTTATAATTACGCCAGGAACTGATTAATTACTTACTTTTTACTCTCTGTTGACCATGTTAGTCACACTAGGCCAATGTCTTCTTTGCAGGGGAGACTCAAGGTGGTAGTTATACAGACTAGGGTAACCCAATATCCTACGATATAGTGCTAGCAGCAGAAATTTAGGCACACCAAACTTGAAGCACATCAACTTTAATAAATGGAGTTGTGCTTTCATTCCTTAACAACTTTTATGGCACTTCATCAGATCTACAAATCATTTAAAACTGCTTACATTAAATGGAATTTTGCTAAAAATATATCTGATAAATATCAACCAATAAAATGTATTATTTAATCAAACAATTAACATGACTTAATGAAATAATTAATGAATGATATAAACATCATGCATCAAAATATTTCAATTTTAACACTGAATTTACTGAGCAGGAACCATTTAACCCTGGAAAACTTATGGCATTTAACCTAAGCTGCCACTTCAATTATTTATTACAGTGTTCTCTTTAGACAGTAGAACCACAGATGACAGCTTAAGAAAGAATTTGCATTTATTTAAATAATTTATAGATCTGATGAACTTCAATAAAAGTTTTTAAGGAATGAAAGTGCTTAATTCCATTTATTAAAGTTGACAAAATAGTTAAACTTCCATCTGATTCAGAAACTAAACTTGTTTTTTCTGCCTTCTAAAAATGATTACATACTACCGATGTAAAGCTGATAGTACACATTGTATAGAGCTAAAGAAGGTCAGAAGACTAAAAGAACAAAGAAAGAAGCTAAAAAACAGTAAAACAATAAGATACCATTATGTTGCTTGAGTATAGACTCAGGATTGTAATATGGAAGCAATGTAATCATGAAGTGCAGAATGTATTAGTATAACCCATACAGAGTAGTACTAGTGTGCCATAAAAAGCAAGGCTGGTAACATTAGAACCATCAGAGAAAGTGGTGCACAGGGCAATTATCTTCATTCTGCAAGTGTAACGCTTATCGTGGCACTGTTGTACAAATGATAGCTGCTGTTGTACAATAGACAGCCACTGCAAACTTAATGGATTCCTATCGATTCTCCAAAGGTAGTTTCAGCAAGCATAAAAGGACTGAAGTATGTTTCCCAAAACTATTTTAATAGGCAGTGGAGTTTGTATCTTTCCTCCACTGTTGTGCGACCTTGAAGATGGAATATATATGTCTGTGGTTGGGGGTGGGGGTGGGGGGGTGGGGGGGCAGGGATAGATGGAGGCTTGCCCCTGTAAAAAAAAAAAAAAAAGAGGGTCCCCTGAGGTTCACCGAAATTAGTTTCAGCAAATATCTTTCATTTTTTTTTTTTTGCATTTGACATGAACCTGATCTAAACACACATATGAATATTTGCAGGATTTGGAGGTATTGCAATTCATGTTTCAATGATCTCATGATACCTTGTACCGATTTTAAACGTGTGTGATGTAGACGGCATTGCTAGTCCGAACAGATAGTCTACTGTTATGACTCAGGCCCCACTAACTCTCACCGGGATCACTGTAATAACCGCAGAACTTGAACTGCTAGCACTAAGACTCTGATGCTAACAAATACTAAGTGTCGATGTACCATCTATTTTCTAAACATAGTCGTTATCATCCATGAACAACTGGAATTATCATTATCTTACTGACCTTGATTAATGGCATGTCATGTTATGGATATGCCTACTGTATGTAGATAGACAATGCTGTCAAAGAGCAAGATAACGATAATGGTCCGCATTCGATACACGGGCCCAATCTGTAAGCAAGATAACAATAATGGTCCACATTCGATACACGGGCCCAATCTGTAAGCAAGATAACGATAATGGTCAGCATTCAATACACGGGCCCAATCTGTAAGCAAGAAACGATAATGGTCCGTATTCGATACACGGGCCCAATCTGTAAGCAAGATAATGATAATGGTCCGTATTCAATACACGGGCCCAATCTGTAAGCAAGATAACGATAATGGTCTGCATTCGATACACAGGCCCAATCTGTAAGCCTGTAAGGATGCCAGCATATTCACAAGCAGGACTCATAGGTTCATAGGTAGGTACTAGGCTATCTGCCCGAAGGCATTTATAAGCCTAGTCAGAATGTGTTGGCGTTTGCCGCCCCCTTAGATTAGTTCCCTGTGCCTCTGTCCAGCAGAGCCACTGCAGTGATCCCCGGGGTAAACTTTCTGTTTCCCATCCACTCGTCAAGGTTTCTCTTGAAGAGTGTTAGTGAGGAACTCTGCCTAATGTAGATTGGAATCTTGTTCCAAAGCATGGGAAGTCTCCGGGACAGGAATCTATCCTTCCAGCACGTCCTATTTATTGTTGTGGTGAGGTTTAGATCCCTAGAGCTCTGAATACTTCCTGGACTCTTGATGCCTTGTGCAAGGGAATTCAATAATATGCCCCAGGATGTCACTGATGGGACACCTTTAATGTGGGGCTTCCATCACACAGCATGTATATGAGGTCTTATTGGTGGCATTGCAATTTATATAGCTAGCAAATGAGATAATGCTAACTAGAAAAACAGGCTTGGGTTCTACTTCAATCAATATGCCAGTTATATGTGGTCATCATGACAGGCTGCCAAGTTTTAATAAACTACATTGTGGTAGCATATATGGCTGTCATCTGGTATGGTTGTACCCTACTATATGCTGTGTATTCTACAGTAGCAGCATACCACATTTTAACCTGTTACATGGCACAGCATATACACTACACCTCTTATTGCTCATAACTGTGTTCTGGTCAGAAACCATGATAAGAAGTCATACAATGGGTCACACCATCACATTATGAGAATATTGTTACCCATCGGTTTGCACATCTTAAAGCTTAAACTGTTTGTAAACTTCTTGTGGTGCCCTTCAATAAGCAACAGCAAGTGTGGCCTATGGTTGTAATATATTTGTTGTTGCATAACACAACTGTAGACATGATGTCTGTGGCTCCACCATGACCATGATTGGAATATCTAGCTGATGTTGACAAAGACTAGCACATTAATGCCACTGAAGTACCAGGAAGAAGATGCTGAGTCTCTGCACAATGGAAAGTAGTGTTGGTAGTTAGACAGAATCAGTGCCATTACTGCCTCTGACAGTACATGCAAAACGTGGACTAGCTTGTGATGGCCTGCCTTGGGATCTTGTTAATCTGCATGTCATTTACTGGATAACCATCTATGATATGTCCATATCAGAGACATGTCAGTGGATCAGTTATCATCAGTTATAGAGCTTAATTATATAAGTATCAGCCTGATATGGGGTTTGGATGACCTTCCAGATAGTGCAGGGGAGTGCTTCTGTACCTAAGCTGTTGTTTGCTTGAGGTCAGCCAGTACTGGTCATCAGCTGGTGGCTATACATTCTGGCATGCACAGAGTGCACAAGTCCCCAACACTACTGGCAGTGAAGTACACAAAAAGACTGGCAAGGGAAATGTTAATGTCTTGTAGTTGTGCAGCAGATGTCTGTCTGTGCATGTGGGCTAGCATAGCCTCATGGGAGTAGTCCGCCATGTGTATGTGCCTTGAGCAGACCTCAGCCAGCTCATGACAGTGTGAGTATGGTCAATAACTAGCTGTGCATACTCTCCTGCATGACCATGAGTTAGTGTGACACCTACGCATGCCAGCATCACTGACCTGGGCAGGTTGTTGCCACACATAGCTAGTGAATGCACTGCATTTTATGCATGATAAGTCATTGCCATACATCTCATAACATAGACAGAGATGGATAGACATTGTGTCTTTGGAGCATGTTTGTCAGGGACAGCACCCACTGCAGCAATGCTGGCCAGCAACTGAGGCCATTCTGTAACCTCTACTTTGCATTCTCCACCATGTAAGCTGTACTAAACATTCACTGACATACTGACCGTCATCTATGGGTATGATACTCATAGCTGACAGCTGTCTCCGATTCTCAGACATCTCCCTAATTTTGCTTCAAAATATTGCTCTGCTTCACATAAAACTTAAAAGTAATGAGCAATGAAATAATACAATATGCAGTAATTACCTAAAACGATTATATAGTATTCATAAAATGCATACCAGTAATATACCAATAATCTACAAATTGGTGCAGATAACACAGAATTTAAACACAGTTGGTGTGGGTTTGTCATGAAAGAGAAACCTGAGTGATTAAACAAAGTCAATCATAGGTAAATCCTTCACTACCAACACACATTAGCGGATTACTGCTGTCATGCGATGGCATTATTTGACAAAAGAAGTCTTACCTTTAAGAAATCATCATCATCATCATCATCATCAAAAACCACCTTTTCCCATTATTCTACATGGGGGTCAGAGTGTTGTATCAATTGTTTTCATCTCTCTCGATTCAGTGCCACTTTCCTACCTTCTTTGGCAGTCATGCTTGGCCGTCGCAGGTCTTCTCGCACAATCTGTACATCTTTTTGTTGGATGCCCTTGATTGCTGTTGCCTATTTCCTGTCTGCCCCAAAACTTCTTCACCTGATTGTCTTCTGCTTTTCTACACACATGCCTGAACCATTCTAATCTGTTATCTTTGACCTTCTCTGCAACTGTCATTGTATAAAAGGACTTTAGTGCTCTTGCCCTAGCTTCTGGTAGTATTAGGTAGCGAAGATATATACTGGGCATGCTCTGTGGCTGCACATTGCTAAGTTTTTAATTCTCTGCTGTGGTATTTTCAGTGGATAGTCTACATGGTTTATATAGACATTCACAGAATTTGGATATATTTCTCTTATATTTTGGTCTGTTCTTCATAGAAGCTTTTCTTTTCCAGCAAATGACTAAGGAATGAAATAAGTAAAGAACAGGAGTCATCCACATTTTGGAATGTAAAAATATCTGATGTATGCAATAAAGTTGCTTGTAGGGGCACTCCTGGGCATCAAACTTTGTGAGTTCTACACTGCATTATTCTGCTCCAAGGAGCAGTTTGCTGATGAAAAATGCATTTGTTTTTTACATTTTAAATTCTCCATTTAACAGTGCTTAGTAAGTGAGTTGATGGAAATTGTTCCTGCCAGGAACATTCAGTTTACAATGAGCACTATAATTGGCTTGTCCAGTTAGCATGCATGTTTTTGAATGTGAAATTACTTTATGTTGTATAATTCACATTAATTTATTTTAACGGCTTTCTACATAATTAACACTTGTAAATAAAAAATGTCCCCGATTACTGCGCAGAGAAGTTGACACTTGTATCATCACTTGCTATATAGCTGCTACCAATATCTGCAACTACTCTGTGATATCAGCAGCATATATTCCAAAAAAGTAATCATAACTACAAGCCATTGCAACCTCAGCATCAGCATGGTGAGATTATTTAGAACTGCCATATTTTTCTGCAATTCTGTTAAGAAGCAGGCCAAGTCTCTTCACGTGTATGATCTTTAGCTTTGATAATGAAAGAAACTGTTACAAATCTAAGCATCATACATTTATGAATGCAACATTGTGAGGAGGCATAGCATAGTGGCTGCTGCCACATCCTGATATGGTCACTACTCTGAGACAACAATGAAAGATGTAGTCCGTAGACTTTGGTTCCATTCTGTCACTACATCCTCAGCTGGGAACCTGCTAGGGTACATACTATCAACCTTATTTCTAACATATATGATATAAATGATACTACCATTATTGTAAGATGTCTGGACCCTGCAGATCTCCAACAGACAAACTCCCCCCAGTTCCATTTATATATACCCCTCAACCTCTTAGTGCAAGAATTTTGACAAAGTCAAAAACAATGGTAGGGCCAATGGCCAAGATTCAGGGACAAATTTTAAATATTGCTCTTATAAACATGTAAAGTTGCTAGAATAAAGGGTTTTTCATTAAGATGCATATTCTGAAGGATATGAAGTCTGAAACTTAAATGTCTGTCATTTTTTTAGTGATTTCAATCCTCTATGAGTTGCCATAAAATCATAAATTTTATAAGGAGCAAACCAAAATTGATTTTATTTTTTTTCTTTTCAGGGAAACTGGACATTCTGCAAAATTCCTCATAGTCAAGAGTTTATATAAACATTTTGTGGACAGAAGTAAAGGGTCTATATTATAACCTCAAACAATTAAAAGAGCGAATGCTCTTTAATCGACCTCTTAAAATCGAAAGCACTAAATCCTGAATACATAGATCAGCGATTTTTTTCCCAGGGAAAAAAATCACTGGGCCGTTTTTGGGACTTTGCCATTTCCTCCACTGTGGTGCGATCTTGGAGTTGGTATATTTAGCTTTACTTTGTGTTTGGATTTTTTTTTTTGCTAGTATAAACATGTTTACTGGGGGAAAAAATCGCTGTTCCGTGTGTTCGGGATTTAGTGTTTTCGATTTTAAGGGATCGATTAAAGAGCGTTTGCTCTTTTAATTGTTTGAGGTTATAATATAGACCAGAAGTAAATATGGCCTCCCAGTATTTGTTAGTGTAAATGCTAATGATATTTCTTTTCTGCCGTTTTTCTCCAATTGTCAAGTTTCATGCCTTTTCCTGGCATGATCTTGTATATCTATCACCCTTCTTCTGCAGTCATACCTCTCAACATCTGAGCATTAAAAATCATAGCACTGGATTTTAAAAGTCAGAGCATAGGGCCAAAAGGAGGAGCACTTTCATGTTTTCATAATAAAAGGTACTTGTAAATTACAATCTGTGCAGTTAGATATAGAAACATTTTTTATCAGCTCAGTTTATTTATTTAATAAGGTATGTACCCATAAACAGAGCTGGCTTTGAGAAAATCAGTAAATCTAGGAGGAGCAAGGCTAAATCTGATGGCCAAAGTCATAGCGCTATGCATAAATTATAGCAGTTGAGAGGTGTGGCTGCAGTGTGTGTTCATGTCCTCCAACAGCAGTAATGTCAGCTAAATACTCTGTCTATCAGCACATAAATTCATATTACTGCTCATTATTTTCTAAGGAGTAGGCGTGTTCTATCTGTCTATCAGAACATAAATTCATATTACTGCTCATTATTTTCTAAGGAGTAGGCGTGTTCTATCTGTCTATCAGAACATAAATTCATATTACTGCTCATTATTTTCTAAGGAGTAGGCGTGTTCTATCTGTCTATCAGAACATAAATTCATATTACTGCTCATTATTTTCTAAGGAGTAGGTGTGTTCTATCTGTCTATTCACCATTGGCGGTCAGCATTTTTTCTCTTGTAGCCAGCATCTTCTGTCTTTTTGAGAACAAAATATAGAGTTTGCAATGTAACAGATGAGCTAACAAGTACTACTACCACATATGTAATCATGCTATATACATCTGTCAAATATGCCCATCATTGTCAAAAATCTTTATGTATTCACCAATCAATATTCAGTCATCACAAAACATGAGTGATCTGTGATCAATGATGGTGTGTCATGAGGATAATAATAATTGCATGTATTTGTGCAGGTATAATGAACCCATATGTAAGGCCTCATCATTAATCTGAATAATCTCAGCAGTAATCAAAAACATAGAGGGGAGTTCAGTAAAGCCTACACTGAGTGATTTTCTATATAGGCAGCATGGCACGGATCTAACACTGAAACCGGCATCCGTGTGGTCCAGTAAACAGAGCAGAGGGGCATGCACGAGCGTGAGGACACGGAATTGTCTGCAGAATGCAAACCACCTCATAAGGAGGTGAATTTCATGCAAATGAGGTAAAATGAGGGTGCTGGAATGATCCAGCAAGCAGATAGGTAGTCGTGCAGATCCTGTGTTGGTGTCTGAAGTGTGCATGGAAAATTACCATGTACAAGAAAGCAAAAATTGAACAAGGGCTGTAGAAGCCCATTTAGAATGTCAGGGATTGCCTATTAGGGACAGATATGTGAAAAGCTATGCCCTGTATGTGCAAAAAATAATGCAAAATAATAAAAAAATAACTTTTTTTTAATAGCCCTATCACATTTGCAAGCCACACAGCAGCACGCAAACATGCTGTTATGCAAAAAAAAAAAAAAAAAAAAAAAAAGAAAAAGTGTAAAAACCAAAAATAAGACATATGTGAGAATAATGCTTTATAGGGTCTTGTAAGCAGTATGTACAATGGTAGATTTCAATGGTTGCTAAGGAGGCAGGCCCTGGAATAGTGAAGTATCCAGGTTGTATGTAAATGAGCTGGGGTTACCGAATAGCAAAAGTGGGCTACTGTGTCAACAGATAAAATTGATGTAGCCCCTGAACCATGTTGGTGTCCACAGAAGAGGTAGCTGACATAAAAAGGGTGTGTGTCACATTATGTTTAAGCAGGCTGGAGCTCAGCGGTGCCTGTTTGCACTCAGCTAAGCTCAGCTAAGCAAGGGGGTGTGTCCACTGCTGCTAAGCTTTGTTTAGCCACAGGGCACATGTTTTAGCTGGTTTAACCAATGCTGAGCATGCCTGAGCATGAGGGTGTGTCCTGACTGCTAAGAAGTGTTTATACTAGCGGCGCAGGTTTGCGCCCCATGCCACAGTGCTTAGCAGGGAAAGTATTTAACAAAAAAAAAGAGGTAATAGCCTGGGAAAGCCAATCATGTATAAATTACTTTTAAGCCCTATTCCACAGACACTGGGCCATTAAAACCCCCTCAGTTATATACCTGACAGGTGGAATGCATTATAGTTAACCAATCACACAGGTTGCATTTGATAAAGTATACCTATAAACTACAGTCTGATTTTTTCCCCCATACTCTACACCATTGGAGTACAAATTTGGGAATTTTAACTGAAATAATGCTAGGGGCTGCTGCTGCTCTGCTACATCTGTATGTGCCAGATGCTGAGGTCAGTGCTGATGCTGATGCTGACAACAGGCCTAGACTGAGAAGGAGAAGAGTGCTCAGCCCAGGGTATCCTTGCAGGAGCTACATGAGCTTGAGATAGTAGAGCACTACAGGGTGGACAGGGACATACTGCAAGAACTCACTGAGCTTTGCTGCCCTTAACTCAGACCCAGACTCAACAGAGGGGAACCCATCCCATTGGAAATAAAGGTATGTGTAGCCCTTAGAATACTAGCTACAGGTACTTTTCAAAGACTAGCTGGGGACATGATGGGGGTCTCATAGACATCTGCATCCAGAGTACTGCACCAGTTCCTGGCTGCCATGCAAACACATGCCCGTGAGCACATTTATTAATGCCACACCCCTGAGGAGATGGCCAGCAGTATGTGTCTCTTTCACCATGTAGCACAGTACCCTAAGGTACTGGTTGACATAGACTGCACTCATGTGCACATCAAAGCACTACCCAGTGAGGAAGGTAGAGTCTACGCCAACAGCAAGGGGGTATCACTCCATCAAATATCAGGTCATGTGCAATGCTCAGAGCATTATCATGAATGTGTGTGCTGGCAGCTATCACAACTCCCATACCTGGCATGCATCACAGCACCAGACATTTGCCAGGGGGGACATCCCATATGGCCATCTACTGGGGGATCCTGGTAGCACACTGGAACCATGGATGATGACACCCATCAAAAATGCACACACACCTACCAAAGAATGCCATAATGAGGCAAACACACAAACTACAAACATCATAGAGTGTGTGTTTGGGCTGTTCAAGTCACGGTTCCACTGCTTCGATATATCTGGTGGAGCCTTACAGTACTCTCCAGCCACATGTGCACAGATGTTTGCGGTATGTGCCATGCTACACAATGTGATCCTGCAGAAACAGCTGTGGCAGGAACATCACAGAGAAGTGACACACAGGCCCCCACCAGTGCCAAGGTCCACACAGCCACAAGGGGACTCTGAGGAGGAACCCCCTGAGCCTGTCCCTGTAGGCAGCAGATGTAGGTGTGCCCAGTATACCCTGGCCTTGGCAAAGAGGCAACGCATAGCACATGCACTGACAACCTAGGGTCCTAGCGATTGATACCTCACTCCAACTCACATACATAGTAAAAAGGATGCCAGCCACACCACACAACCTGTACCTTACCATGTACTGGCTGTGTACTGCGTACATCCAACCGGGTCAGCCCTGAAGCACTGTTATCTCAACTGCTTCAGGCACAAGGTAAGGCACTCTTCTTTACAACAAATGTATAGTGTACTAGACTATGGTAAAATATGTGTGGATCTGCTGCATGTATGCAAGGGAATAGAGTGGGCTACTGGGCTACCTGCAGAGAACTAACAGCTCTGTGGGACAACAGGAACTCCCTTTCCAATACTGGCTGCCCCATAATATGCAGTAGACCACAAGGCAGCAAAACCCACTGCACTATGCAAGGGAAATGACAAACAGTGGGGTCATAGGACAGAAGCATGACTGTCAATGCTAGAGTCCCCTACTCCCAATACACCTGCATTCCCATACAATTGCTGTAACAGTATGTTTGCAAGATAATAGCAGCAGACCACACAATCCCAGGGCTGTCCCATCAACCTGGCGACATGTTCCATTTCCACAATATGCATGGGTCAAAGTGCTACGTATGTCAGCGGTTGATAGTGTCAGGAATTAAACTGCACTGTCTGATGGCTGTTGTGGCTTAGTGGGCTAAGTACATTACCATGGTTGTGGAGTTCATGGTTCAAGATTGGCTGTGCTACTATTTTGCATGTGAGGTGCACCTATGATAAGAGTCCCTTCAGACTGTCCATATGTCACTATTTGTTATTGCAAGAAAGCAGGACAAAGCCAGAGACAATGGAAGGACAGGGGGCCACAGATATGGACATTACACAGCTCTGAGTAACCTAGACAGTGGCTAGTATAACAGCAGGTTGTAACAAGTCAGAGTAGCAGCAGGATGTAAAGGCCATCACATAACTGTGTCAGCACTCACAACAAGTCAGTGGGCACCATCTAGCAGTATAATACCAAAACAACACAGACTGCCTGAGGACCAGACCAGACATATGGGGCAGAATGCTGAACATACTTCAAAACAGGTACAATCAGAGGTGTGAAGACTGTAACCCTGTGTGTGGTGTTATATCTTGTACCCCAATCACAGCATACCTACAACTACATAGAGCAGAAACTATGGACAAAGCCAGGAACAGGAGTGGGACAAAGGCCCACATATAAAGAAAGGGATGAACTAGTGGCTAGACAAATGTAGAAAGGCAGAGAATAACAGGTCATGTAGTAGCATGGATTCCCTGCTGTTTATGGAGTGAGTAACTCAAATGTCTGTCAGCAGTTCCTAATGTCAATCTATAATGATTTGTCAGTGATGTATCAGGAAATCACATTGCTATGTAAAATGTACCAGACATATGATGCAAAACTCTGTTTAGTCTAATACAATTTGTGCATACCCTAGGTACGAGTCATATATTACTGTCAGCACACAGCCATGGAATGACTTGGGCATTATATCAGAGAGATGCTGGACTGCTGAATGAGACGCAATAGCCAATTGGCTGTAGCACACAAATTCACGGAGAGGAGTGCAGGTAATTCTGGCCTGGAATTACCTTATAAGTACTAATGGTCACACTGAGCATGCTGTTGCCTCACCTGCCCAAAGAACTGAGATGTGAATATATCTCTGTGCATACAGACAGCTATGTATACCTATCTGTCTGTCACTATCCCCATCAGACACGAATACCTGAATATATATATATATAGAGAGAGAGAGAGAGAGAGAGTGAGAGAGAGACATAAAGGTCTATAGACTGATGTAGTACTACAGCCACTTGTATACCAATTGTAACCAGTGGCACATGCAACTAGTACTGTGAGCTGTAGTGTGTAATAGTAGGTAGGTAGGTAGGTAGGTAGGTAGGGGTTCTAGTCTCACATTAGCCAACTTGTGTGTGTGTCGATATTCCCCATACAGCAGCATAGACATGCCCATCAGGCCTATGTCTGTACAATGGTCAATCATTTTATGGCCCTGTGACTAGTGTCCTCCACAACAGTGGCCTACCTGTCAACAGCTACTGATGCCATCCACCCAAACAGCACTGGCAGACACTCTTACAACACATAAGCACCAGGACACATATAAGTATGTAAGTGTGTGTGTGTGTGTATGTGTGTGTGTGTGTGTGTGTGTGTGTGTGTGTGTGTGTGTGTGTGTGTGTGTGTGTGTGTGCGCAAGTATATCCTCCTGCAGCAGTGTGTCTGTCTTGCCTATGTGTGTGCAGTGGTTATACATTTTAAGGCCCTGTGCCTATCTGTTAACCCCCCCATTGGCCTCCTTTACAGGGCTTGCTGATGTCATCCACCGAAGAAGCACAGTTAGACACTCTCCAAACACAAAAGCTCTGTGGCACATGCGATAAGTATGTAGCACTATAGTATATACAACTAGATAGGTTGGGGCTCTAATCCAACAATAGCAACTCTGTGAGTGTGCGTGCATGTGTGTAAGTATATCCCCCTGCAGCAGTGTGTCTGTCTTGCCTATCTGTGTGCAATGCTTATACATTTTAAGGCCCTGTGCCTGTCTTTTAACCCCCATTGGCCTCCTTTACAGGGCCTGCTGATGTCATCCACCGTAGAAGCACAGTTAGACACTTTAAAAATACAAAATCTCCATGGCGCATGCTCCATGGTGCATGCGATAAGTGTGTAGCGCTATAGTATATACAACTAGATAAGTAGGAGTTCTAATCACCACAAGGGCAGTTCCATGAGTGTGTATGTGTGTATATCTCCTTGCAGCAATGTGTCTGTCTTGCCTATGTGTGTGAGCGATGCTTATACATTTTCAATCCCTATGAGTAGCTGCTGCCCCTAAATAGCCCCCATGTGCCTTGGCATAAATGCTATCTGCTACCACCTACACTTTTAGTTACTGACCAAGTTTGCAGATGACTGTAAGTTGGGTGCTGTCATTGACTCCCCAAATGATGTTAACATACTACAAGAGGGTCTCACAGCAACTAAGGACTGGTGCCAATATCACAGCTTCAACCTAAATGCAAAAAAAGTATCATCATATCATTAGGCAAAAACACGGCCCCTACTGATTACCACATCAATGGAAACCCCCTAAACACACAACCTATGGTGAGAGATGTGGGTACTCAGGTTGATAACAAATTCACATTCTACCATCATGTAGCGACAGTGGTCAGAAAAGCCTTTTATGTGGTTCATCTCATAAGTGAAGGGATGTCATCCAGAAAAAAAGGTGATTATTACCTCTCTATGATTCTCCCTCATGAGACCAATAATTTAGCACAATGCCCCATTTGGTATGTACCTCTCCAGACATCTGCACCAACTGGAAAGGTCACAGAAATACCTCAGAAAGAGAATCCATGGCCTCCAATAACTATTTGGACAGGTTGAAATCACTATCACTCTACTCGGTATCATATAGGTTTCTCAGAGGTAATCTGTGTCTCGCCTAAAAGCCGATCTCAGACTCTGCCCAACTAGAGATACTCCATATATGTAAGTCTAACTCCTTGTGCATTACCTGGCTGACAGGCCTGAATCACATATGTGACATTAACAAAACCTGCAGGAGAAACAGGTTTGTCTTCCAGCGGCTACCCAGTCTTTGGAATAGACTTCCTATACATGTCAGAGTACCTCACTGACCATCTTCATGTGCAACATTGATGAGTGGAATGGAAACCACAAATCTGTCCCAGGAGTTCCACCTGTGTCCCTCATTGACCGGACAACAGGTGCTGACTGATGATTCTTTTTGGGGATAAACTAGCTAGGCTTGTAAGGGCCCCAGGGCCATTAATCTAGTAACCTCCTATGATCCTATAAACCTATGATCTTACTGAACACCCAGGTGACATGTATCAAGGGTAGCATGCTGTGTCACGGGGTATGCATGCAAGATTACGCTGTCTGCTCCCATTGTCTCTGACACCCTGTTCTACACATACGCACCCAGGTAACCATGGACATATACAGTTGTACCTTGCCAAAGTCACATTTTTACATTGCACCATGCCATTCTAAGCTGCTGCATTGGCACTAGGTCACCACAGTGTAGACACACATACCCTGGGAACAGAAGCAGAAAAAAGTCTGAGAGACAACAGTCAGTCAGCAACACTACCACCAATGCAACATCATGGAACAAAGGTACATGCACTTTGATGTGCACTCATGACACATGCCAGCATACAGCACCTTTCAGGGCATAACACTACTGCACTACAAGCTGTCATGTAATGTACTATAGTCACCTTGTGCATCAGACACATATTTGCATGTCCCTGCATCAATGGTATGGATGGCAGGAATATGGCACTGGTATCACATGCACAGGGTGTGGTGTAGGGTTGCCAGAGGACTAGGCTGTGCCATACAGTTGACATTGTGTGTATGTCAGGAGTGGTGCTGGTCAGCTGGGCCATGGAGAGGAACTGTGTGTATCTGTTGATGACTTGCATGTGACAGTGATGTGTGAGTGTGTGCATGTACATAGTCAAGCCATGTGCTAGACCTACACTAGGGTATGTTGGACAGCTGTGGACCATACATGGCAGAATATATAGTTCACCATCTCTGACTAAGAACATGGGAACTGGCAATATCAGGAGTAGCACTGGCACCACCATGCCCAGGGTCTGATGTGGTACTAGTTGCTGATGGTGACTGCTGTCTGCTGGGGCTGTGTCCCTCATGGGACCATCCGGGACCATGTGCCCATGGCCTGCCACATTGTGGCATGGGCAGCACCCTCTATTCTGAAGTGCTGGAGGTATAGCCACTATGGGATCGTGAGTGTGCATGGTCATGTGGACTCTCAGGGGATGCTGTTTCTGACCTACAGCCACATGACCAATGCCTTACTCCCATCACATGTTCTGGCACAGACAATGTGTGGTCAAGGACTGACAATGGTCACCCCACTGTCTGTCCACTACATCAGTGTAATGGTGCATGAAATCACCAATGTTGTGGAGTGAGTCATCGATGGCAGACAGTGATGCATCCATGATTCTCAGCATCTGTCTGGTGTTGCATTTGGAATGTGCCTGTGCTTCCATGATGGACTGAAACATGCATCGAGTGACTCGTGAAGTGATGCCTGTGACAGGTGGTGGATGGGCAGCAGTCCTCCTCAGAGCACCCCTGCCAATCTGCTTGTGTTGGACCTTGTGGGCTCTCTGGCTGTGACTAGTATCAACACTCACTGATGCCATTGTTGCCACACTCTCCTGTTCGATGCCGCCACACTCTGTCTGATATCTGTGGCCACAGGGGACTGGGTATGTGTCAGCATACTGACTGTGTGCGAGGACAATGGGGAAGGAAGTGCGATTTAAACCCATGGGACAGGTTCGGCCCCACCTGTGCCACACTATGGCCATCATCATCATCATCATCAGAGTCTCTGATGAGACACTGACATCAGGTTGTGAGGGGGACGGACTCAAACCCCCATGGTCACCTGTGAGGAGGAAGACAAAATATGGACATTATTACCAGCACTACTATGTATGGTGATCCACACCCACACATACAGGTGAGGTACCACAACTGTATTACACATACCACAACCTATTTCTGACCCCATGCACAATACACAAGCAGACAACATACACAGACAAGACAAGCTCTTTATAACATGCACTGCAGCTACATCCAGAGACTGTTGCCACTACTATACACCTGTGAGATAAGCAATATGTCACTGTATGAGATAGACCTACACATAACATACAATACACCTGTCTTGTGCATACTATCACTCCCTGTATAGTAGACTGCATAGACCTTCACAAACATAAGAGAACATATGTGACATCTCTAACAAATACACTTCTTTAGTGATTACCGATGCAATGCACATCACGTAACCTCTCTGAAAGTGAACATACAAGTATTGAACTCTGGCTAAGCATATCACTTGTGTCTATAGAAAACTGGCAGCCCGTAACATTCCTAGGGTATATATGTTCCATAATGAAACAGTATCACACTCACCACAGTGTGGGATGTTGGACTCTGGCCACACCTGACATACCTATGGAAATTTGAGGGAGGGGTATTGTCAGCAATACAACATGTGACATTGCCACAGGATAATGTGTGCATATATGAACATGTACAGTAGGTACTGTGATAGTGCCTACATTATTGACATTCTGAATATAAGTGTGCATTGCAAGCAAATCTTCCCCAGTGCAGATTGCCCTGGCATCTGTATACTGGTATGCAGAGGCCACCACAGTGACTGTTACAGTATTACAGTGGTGAACAAAGGAGGCTTACCTGGATGCTCCTCTGCTGTAGATGCTGTGGCACCCACCTCTCTGACATATGGGGTGATGGATGTTTGGGAGCTGGTGGTTGATCTCAGGTTCACCAGGATTTCCTCTATGGCCAAGAGAGGTTGTACCACTGCAGGCCCTCCACTGGTGGCAGCACGGTCCCTGGCCACAGCAGCAGGCCTTTGCCATGTTGGGAGGGTTGGGAGGGTGGCCTAATGTTTAAAGTGCTTGCCTTACAAACACAAGGTGCAGGGTTTGAGTCTCACAAGGGATAAATTGGCTAGGCTTAAAATGGCTCACAATGGCAGTTAGCCTAGTACTAATCTATGAACCTAATCTATGAACCTATGTAGCATTTAATATATCGGTCACCCGGTGTCGGACCTGCTTATAGCTTCTGTCTTGTTGCCCGAACAGGTTGACACCTGTGACAAGGTCAGCCCACATTGCTGCACATTGATCTCGATATAGCTGACTCCTGGACAGTAGGATGTGGTGATGCAGTCTGAGGCCATCCACAATCACCTCATTTTTGGCAGCTCAGAACAGCAGGTTGCCTCTGTCTAAACATTGTTTCTGAAAGACAAGCAGAAGGGAACACATCACAGGACCATATACATTGCTATTGACTATGTACAGACCCTGCACATCCGGATTGGCCTGTGCTATCAACTGGTAACTCTCATGCCATACCCCACCATCTATTGACACAGTTATGTATGGGGCTATCAGCACCATAGTAGCAATACTGGGTATGCACCTGTGTGCCATGATGGAGTGTGTTGTATGTCTCCACTCCCATCATTGCCATCTACTGAGTTGTGTCTGCTATGGGCAACGTCCCAGTACCATGTCATACAGCCACTGTCTGACACATATGTGTGTGTTAGTAAAAGTATATGGGGACAGTTCAGCAACATCTGTGTTCCACAATGACAGACAGCAATGCAAACGTGCTGGAGGGTATAATCCCTGTAGTTGTCCTACAACTCCAATACACAGATGTTGGCTGAATGCGTACATGTGTCTGATATATGTGGTCCCTGTGCAAGACACGGGTCTATATCATATCATCGAACTGTTAAAACTCCAAATACCAAAACATCGAATTTCTAACCTCGAAATGTAATGACTCTGAAAGTTGAAAACATCGAAGATTGGAACTTCGAACTCTCATAGTTGGCCCATGTGAACTGACTTATGTTCACGTCACTGTGAAAAGCATGCATATGCATAACATGGGGTAATAAATAATGATGTACAGCATCATAAGCAAAATAAATGTGTCTGCACATAAAGGTGTCCTAGTATATACATGAGTTACACAGATATTACGATGTGTTTCTACTAAACTGTATAAAAGTAAACATTTCGCGTCTCCTCCTGTGTGCTTAGTTGTGACCGAATTGCAACATGGCTGCTGCTGCATATCCTGCTGCTCCTGGAATACTAGGTACAATGTATAAGTGTGTAATGTCTCAGAAAAGAAGAGAAATGTTGCAAGTGGCTGGATATCTCTATAATCTAGAGAAAACCATCAAAAACAAACAGTAATGGTGCTGTGAATGTAAGATCCTGCAGAAATGTAGAAGTAGGGCTATAACAGAAAAGGTAGTAGGCAGAGACTGTCTATTAAAGTCTGTTAGTCACCTGCATGCTCCCGATGTGGCAGAGCAAGAGAAGTATTAAGCCTTCCATGAGTTAAAAGAAAGTGCAAGGTGTAGTACATGTACAGCAGCTATACTGGTGGATGATGTGGTGGGTACTACATCTGTTGAAACCATGATGACATTGCCGTCTAGGAGGTCCATGCTGCAACAGGTTAATAGGGTCAGGAGAAGGAAGATGCTAACCTATAAGGTTGTGGCTGGAAACACTGGTGCTGTGGACACAACTAAATGTCCACTAAAACAGGGCACGTTCATACAAGCACGAAAGGCAGACATTCATACCAGTACCCATGTATTGGTGTTTACCACAAAGGAAAATCTGCGAGATTTATGTAGTACACAGATATGGTTCATGGATGGTATATTCCTGACAACAGGTAGACTATGTAGGCAACTGTATACCATTCATGGCATGATAACATTTGGGGATTCAACAAAATGTTTACCACTAGTGTTCTCCTTAATGTCGAAGTCCTACGAGGCTTATAACTTTCTGTGGGAATGTGTGCATGAGTTACTGTCCTCAATGCAGTTACAGTATACTATGGAATACATACTGACAGACTTTGAGTTGGCTACCATCAAGAGTGTTAGGCATAATTTCTTGTCTGTGATCAGCAAGGAATGTTTCTTCCATTTCACGCAAGCAGTGTGGGGAAAGGTACAGTCTCTTGGGTTAGCTAGTGTGTATAGGAAAAATGTTGCATTGCAGTTAGATGTGAAGCAGCTGATTGCTCTTGCCTTCCTGAATGTAAAGGATGTAGAAGAGGCACTTAGGTGCATTAATGAAACCTTCTATCCTGATGATAAGGAGTTACTACTATACTTCTCTGAAGTGTATGTTGTAGGTCATCCTAGAAAGCAACAGACAAGAACTGCAAGTGTTAGTCGATTCCCTCCGATGTTTCCAGTTGAATTCTGGAATGTACATTCCCTGAATGAACACTCACTACTCAGAACACATAATTATGTGGAGGGATGGCATAGACAGCATCAGTGTCTGCTAGGTAGATGCATTGTTGATATACCATCCATAATCAACGTACTTGCTCGGGAGCAGAACAAAGCTGATGACATGTGGCTATTTATGCGATCAGGTTGCCCTTCGTCACCCAAGAAAAATAAACACATTGAAAGGCAACGGAGATTGCAGGCTGTCATACATTACGAGTCAGAGTATACTGCTGTGGAATTTGTTAATGCAGTAACTATGCCTTTAACAGTCTAAAGTAGTGATGATGGTGGTAAAGTGTATAACGTCATGTAAATACTTTGGTTTACTTTATTTGCTGCTATTGGGTTTGAAATATATATTTAGTAGTACACTTTCAAATTATTCATGGACAGGTCTGCAGCATAGTGTAATGTGGTGGATGGGCAGTGTTATGTAATATTTCACCGGTGTAGTAGTTCTTTGTTATGTTTATTATCTCAGGTAGTACAGGTGTGCAGTTGGCTGACCATTGCTATTTGGAGTTCTATTTTTCGATGTTTTCAGCTTTCGAAGTAATTACATTTTGAGGTTAGAAGTTTGATATTTTGGTATTCAGAATTTTAACAGTTCGATTATATGATATAGACCCCAGACACACATAGCTGATTGGCAAATAGTTGGACAATCAATGACGGGTGTACAGGACTGAATGTGCAGGACCTGGCTTTCACATGCCAGAACCCCCCAAACACTGCTATGCTACAGTAATATATGTTACTGTATTCATCCCCTTACTTTGTATGCTCAATATATACACTCTGTCTCTGATGTAGAGCCTGTGTCCCCCCACTAATGATGGGTATGAGCTGATGTCCTGCTGTAGCTGGTTACCAGTTATGCTAGCCACTGCTATCAAACAATGGGATATGAATGCTGACAACACAGTGAGCTAGGCAGAGTACATCATGGACAGTCAGGGACACCTGTACAATGTCCATAGTATTCTTGTGTGACATTTGCAGACTGATGGGTGTTGCATGACAGTGCAACATGCGCAATGCCAGCTGCGTCCACCCTTATGTACTGTCACTATGTCTAACACACATTCCAGTAGCATTCGTACATGTGCCAATCATTGTAAGAGGGGGTGAGAGGGCTGTTGGACAGCAAACTATCACCAACATGTCATTCCCACTGATATACAACAGGCCTACTGTTGTAATCCCTATTCCCCATAACTGCATCCTCACATCTGAATTCCATTATATGGTGACTTGTATTACAAAGCTGGTAGAATGCTGCACTCCTTTTTTGCTGAAATCCTGTGATAAATCCTTCTGAACTTCCAGTCTGCCTTGGTATAGCAAGTTACAGACCTGTATACCATTGGCAGCTGCTTGCCTTTTGTAGGTAATACTCAGGTGATTGTCTTGCACCATTCCATGGCTCAGACCTGCTAACTGCATCCAGAGCGGCTGGGTTGCACTTTCATTAGCCAATGACATGACATAGTGCAATATTTAAGGCCTACATGTAGGACTTAGCTCTTTCCTAGTTTTTGAGATGGACATTACTGAGGTGTGGAGACTATAGCATTGCAGAGGGTAGGCACAAGTACTGTCCACTGTTGGGGATTATGTGTTATGTCCACAGCTGTGCATGCTATGTTTAGCCATTGTCAAATGACTTTCAGATTATCTGGCAGTTCAATTAAACAATGTGGGTGGAGGTCAGTAAGGGAGAAGACACGTGGGTGTCGTACATCATATCCATTAGAATATGCATGCTGCTGCAGTAGCTGCTGGTGTATCAGCTCTGTATGTTTGTAGAGGCAGACTGTGACACATGTCCCTATTGCCTGACCTTTGCCCCCCCCCCAGTGCAACAGTACTCTAATATACTCTACAGGTCTGCCCTTACTTTCTGTATACAAGTGGGCTATAGCATCTGTAGCATGTACATACTTCTCAAGCTATCCACATGGGACAGTATGGGCTAAGCTGTAACACCTTCACATACACTCCTACCGGGGACTATTACATGTCTGGGGGACATACATGACTACCAAGATGTACTGTTGACTGATGTAGTGTGACTGTGCTATTGATATAAAAAATGTTGAGGATGGCTCTGTGACAGAGGGATTAGGCAGCAGTGATGACAGTCTGTGACAGCGTGATACTTGAGTGACATGTATCGTGCACAGTACAGAAAGTTTACGACTATCATGCCGTCCATGGCATGCATGGGGTTAGACGATCAGCAGACATTCACAGACACATCAGGCATACTGCCATATTAAGATTGCTCGTTTTATTTCTTTATTAACTATTAGTAGCATTGTACTTGTTGCCTTTATTTTCCAACGTCTTATCACATTCCTGAGCAATGTTGTTAACAGTCTATGACATCTGAACACAAGCATTATTAGCCCATACTAAGGGCTACATAACTGATTCAATAATATTTAGTAGTGGTTGTCACTGGATTCGAATCCTGGTCTGTGTGTTGTAAAATGTACAGCACACCTAGCATTTATCAGGCTGTGCTACTGAGCCAGTGTTATGTATTGATTGACTGTTATTTGCCTAGAACTCACCTGGTAATGAAATATGACCTCATAATAGAAGTAGAGTATTATACAAGACTGCAGTGACACTTGAACATACATGCATGAGATTCATGCATGCAGAGATAGAAGGTGAACTGTGCATTAATACATGGAATGCAGGTATAGACAATAAACCCGTAGGTGGGTGGAAATATCTATGATGTGTACAAAATATATTGAAGTGCTGTGCTGGCTACCTGACCCATATATCATTGCACATGGTATATTTGCAGTCGACAGCTATTACAGTTTCATACTTGCCTGCAGCAGCATAACACAAAGTAGGAGTGCATATAGCTGAAACGCATTGGTTAAGACAAGATAATCCTGTGATACACAGTATACCTTGAGCATTCCTATTAATGTTTCAGATCTTAGTGCAGAACAAATATCATAATGTATTATATTTTGTATTACAGCTCCACATCTACAGTTTAGCAGAATACTCTTTATTAGCTAACCTTCAGACCCTTAGTGCTATTCTTTGTGATTTTACTTTACAGCAGATGTTATACTCAATCTCATGACCAGCAGTCCAAAATAAACACATATTGAACACAGCTTTATTAGGGGTGACCTCCTACAGTGATCGCTATATATATATATATATATATATATATATATATATATTTAAGTTCATAGGTAGGTTCATAGGTAGGTACTAGGCTATCGGCTCTGGGGCCTATACAAGCTCAGCCAAAAAGGTACTCTGGCTTTTGCAACCCAAGAAAATTATTTTCCTGTGCCGCTGTTGAGCAGAGCCACAGAGGTGGTCCTCGGGGTGAATTTTCTATTTCCCATCCAATCATCAAGATTTTTCTTGAAGAGTGCTAATGAGGAGCTTTGTTTGATATAGATAGGTAGTTTATTCCACAGTATGGGAAGTCTCTGGGACAGGAATCTATCCCTCCGGCATGTTCTTTTTACTGTGGTGACAAGGTTTAGGTCCCTAGAGTGTGTAACTTGGAGGGATTGGGATTTCTTTAAGTGGAGCATGTCCAACAGCTCTGGGTTTGACATAGCTTTGTATGTTAGGCAGAGATCAGATCTGAGTAGGCAATATGCGACATGGGTCCCCTACAGTCGATCAAACTTTTACTAGTTCTAACCACATATGGCCGAGAACATATGTTCGAAATTGTAAAAGTTTGATCAGACTGAATGGAGATCTTTGTACAGAGTGTTAAGGGAAGATTTCCCATTTCCACAATGTAGTGTTATCTCAGAGTTGGTATATTTAAGAAAGGGGGTGTGGGGGTGCAGGGGGGGGTGGAGCCCCCCTGCTATAGACGTTTAGTTTTGTGTTTTTTTGTTTTATGTGATTTTACTTCAGTGTTCAAACTGTTATGAGTTTGAACATATGGTCTCGGCCATATGTGGTTCGAACTTGTAAAAGTTCGATCTACTGAAGTAGATCCAGATATATATATATATATATATCTATATATATATATATATATATATATGTGTGTGTGTGTGTGTGTGTATATATATATATATATATATATATATATATATATATATATATATATATATATATATATATATATATATATATATATATATATAATATATATATATATATATATATATATATATCGTAGAAACCTCCCTTCGTAGTAGGAAAAAGTAAAAATAAAACGAAACCACCCAGAGAGCACAAAGAACACCAATTGTCTCTGACCACGAAGTCTCAAAAACTAAGCAGTTCAATGGTGTGAGTCACATATAAAATCAATCCAGCTAGGAGCCGTTCAGCTACCAACCTTAAAAAGCCTGGCTAGCTTTTAGTAAACTGCACTGGTAACAAAGTCACTGTCCGTTGCAAAGCCTCCTAAGCGAAAGTAAAAACGCATACCCAATCCAACAATTGTTGATAGATGTAAGTCAGATAAAATCCAATAAATCCTGCTGGTACTCCAATATATAAACAACACTGCCACGATGTATTAGACAAACCAATTTATTAGTAAGCGCTTTCACGGCCACTAAGGAGCCGCTTCATCAGACAAACGGTAATGCGCTGCTAAAGCCCCAATTTTAAAATAACAGATCATTCCTCGCATCCAATGAGCGGGGATTTTAAATTTAAAGTGCTAACATCCTATCTAAAATGACTAGATATACAATCTAAACTGTAAATGATAAAAACAGCAATAAAAACAACAATAAAAACAGTAGTATATTATTGTTGAAACTAATCCAAGGCGCTACAAACTAAAACCCGAAACCAGATATAGTTGATGCTGCACATGAATGCGATGATCATAGCCTCTTATCTACAAAAATACAAAAAATGCAAAAAATGCAAAAAATACATGTGACCATATTCAACTGGTAACACTGCAATGGATAAATCTAACCATAACTTCATGCACAATAAAGAAATGAATCCTAATGATGTCTGTCCCAGAAAAACAAAACTAAAGAATGAAACTAAAATGTAGGTGGGTGAATGTGTACAAGTGTGTGTAGACAAATACCTAGATGTAAATATAAATATATGACGTATTAGCCCAAATGAGTATATATATGTTGACCATAATATCTGACATGTGAAACAATGTATACACAATTAAATGGAACTCCTGTGTATAATGTGCTAAATCAAATAAACACCAACCTAGCACATGAGGAATACATGGGTCTAAAACTACGAAGTGGCAGCACAAAATATATGTGTAAACTATTAGTCAACTGACAGTGAAACTGAACAGGAAATAGCAGAGCTATAAAGAAAGGAACAAATAATGGCACATGATACGTAAGGGAATAGAACAAGTCTATACAAAAGGCGGTCAGGCTACCTGAGTGGTCTCCCTTTTAGAAGGGGTTTGATGGAAATAACCTCATTTAAACCTTTATCCCTATGGGCCGCTAACCTGCAAATCCATTTGAGTTCAGCTTGTTCGGTAACATTTACTATATCCCCTAATCTAACATTGCTGTGTATTACTTGTAATACTTGGAATAGGAACTTATGTGTCTCTCCCTCTTTCATGGTGTGCTTAGCCAACGCGCTGTATTCCTGCCCTCTCGCTAAACAATAACCATGATCGCTGTATTCTCTCTCTCAGTGTTCTATTAGTTTTCCTATGTAAAAGGAAAAACACTAGACACAGTGCGCAATATATATAACATTCTTGGTATTACAGCTACTATCACAGTTAATAGTCCAAAGGTGGCCTGTAGTAGGATGTCTATAATAATGTGATTCATCAATAAACACACACTGTGGGCAAGAACCACACTTATGTGTCCTCTCCATACCCATGTTGACCTTAATTTTCGATTCACTAGGGCCACACAGTATTCTCTTAAGATTGAGCATATTGCTGAATACAAAGGAAGGAGTCTGTCCCACCAACCCAGCAATCCTATCATCCGCTGTAAGTATGTTCCAATTCTTTCTTATTGAAGTCTGAATATTGTTAAGGCCTCGACCAAAGGGCACAATAAAGCCCAAGGGTCTCCTCTCATTCGTAATACTGGAATCATGATGAGTCCTGCTGGCTGGATTCGAATAGAAGGGTTTAGCTCTGCTGCCCCTGAGCTGATCCATTTCTCTAGAGACTCTATGGATCTCTTCATCAGTGTAGCCCCGTGCAATAAAACTGTTACAGAGATCTTTGATCCCTGCCTGATAGTCATTAGCCTGGGTGGAAAGTCTGGAGATACGCATCATCTGACCCTTTAAGACATTCTTAAAAGTACGTGGATGATGCATACTGTCCCTATGTAGGAAACTCGGTTTGTAACATGGCTTCCTATGAACTTTAGTATTGACAGTATGATGTTCTTTAAAGATGGTAACATCTAGAAAATCTATAGTGTTCACATCATATTGTATAGTGAACTTCAGGAATGAACTGCTGGAATTAATAACTTCATAGAAGTTAACTAGTTCCTCCACTGAACCTCCCCATAGCATGAGAAGGTCATCCACAAATCGTTTATAAAACAAAATATGTGGATGGTTGACTATATAAGCATTTTCAAAGGTCGCCATGACCAAAGTGGCATAGCTGTTGGCACAGCTAGTGCCCATGGCGACCCCATTGACTTGCTTATAGCAGGTTTGATTGTATATGAATATATTATTTTCCAGGACTATCTCAACAAGCATGGATAAAAATTCAATTTTACTACTACTGAAATTCGAATATGTACCAAGATATCTCTGTATAGATTGCACTCCTCAGTGTTCGAATGCAAGTAAACAAAGAATTGACATCTAGTGTAACAAAAATCATTGAATCAATCACACTAGGGTCAAGAGTTGACACTCTAAGGTACAATTCCCCAAGTAAATGTTCCGAGTCCTGGAGAATAACTTCAGATGACCTCACAATGGTTTTAAGTTCCTGATCTACATATATGGATATAGGCTCAGTGAGCCACCCTGAGCCTGCTACAATGGGTCGAAGATCTGGTAGAAATGGATTCTTATGAACCTTAGGGAGTCCTGATATGGTGGGAATTAGTGGGTGGTCTACTTGTAAAAAGCTAAGCACATCTGTTATGTCCTACTAGCCTACACTCTAACAATGCATCATCTATCCCAGTTTTCATTGTATGCACTATGTCCTTATTCACAATAACATAGGCATCATCACCAAGCATGTCAAGCATTTTTCTATTATAATAAATTGTGTCCATAACCACTGTTGCTCCTCCTTTATCAGCAGGACGTATCGTGATCTCTCCATTATGCTTCAAAGACTTCAGTGCTTCCAACTGTATAGTAGTTAAATTACTGGTAAGATCATGGGTACCTCCCCTAGGGGCACTATACAGTTCCTTTTCAACTGCTTTCACAAATACATCAACATGAGTATTCATAGGTGGCATATATGTACTGTTCTTCCTAAATGTTGTAGCAGTGTCTTTACCAATATCCCCAAACTGCAATTTTAGACGAATGTTCCTAGCGAAGAGTCTTAAGGCCAATATCGCCTGGCTTGAGTCAATATTCGAGATGGGTATAAATGAAATACCCTTATTCAACACTTCAAGTTCAGATGTAGTTAAAGGATGAGAGGAGATATTATGCACCAATCCATTCATCCCCAAAAGTTCTGAAGTGTTTGTTGGGGTGGATCCTTCCTTTTGGCCCCTCTCAGATTGTCGATTTTCTAAGATCTCTTTCTCCCTAAGCGTATTGGAAAAGGGGCAGCAATAGGGTTATGTGCTTCTAACCTCTCCAATTGAATTTTTCTCCTTACTGCTCCAGCTAGCCCCTGATGGTTAACGGATATCTCCGACTTATCAGTAGTCAAAGATGTACAAATGGCTACTTCATTGGGGTAGTATATACAGATGAAACAACATTCTCATTAGGAGAGGTTGCATTGTCAATATAGCAATATTAGATTCATTGTCACTAATCGATGGTCCATCGATTACAGACCCATTGCCAAACTGAATGGTGTTGCTAATGTTCTCAAGGGCGACTCCCTGATTAGAATTAAGCCTAAGCTCATTGAGTTCAGAGCCATTACTACTATTCACTGCCTTATTAATAGGTAAGTCATTATTAGGTAATGTCAAGTGATTACCTCCAGGTCTCCTCCTTTTTTTTTTTTTTGTCATAAAATCCCCCCGGGGGGGAATAAAGGGGAAAAAAAAACAAGTCGCCCGGTAAAAAAAAAAAAGGCTACCTAAGGGGTCTCCCTTTAAGCAAAGGTTTGATGGAAAGGACCTCATTTAAACCCTTGTCCCTGTGGGCCGCTAGCCTGCAAATCCATTTGAGTTCAGCTTGTTCGGTTACATTTACTATATCCCCTAATCTATCACTGCTATGTATTACTTGTAATACTTGGAATAAGAACTTATGTATCTCTCCCTCTTTCATGGTATGCTTAGCCAGTGCACTGTACTCCTGCCCTCTCGCTAAACAATAAGCATGATCACGTATTCTCTCTCTCAATGTTCTATTAGTTTTTCCTATATAAAAGGAAAAACACTAGACACAGTGCGCAATATATATAACATTCTTGGTATTACAGCTACTATCACAGTTAATAGTCCAAAGGTGGCCTGTAGTAGGGTGTCTATAATAGTGTGATTCGTCAATGAATACACACTGTGGACAAGAACTACCTTATGTGTCCTCTCTATACCCGTGTTGACCTTTATTTTGAATCACTAGGGCCACATAATATTCTCTTAAGATTGAGCATGTTGCTGAATACGAAGGAGAGTCTGTCCCACCAACTCAGCAATCCTATCATCTGCTGTAAGTATGTTCCAGTTCTTTCTTACTGAACTCTGAATGTTATTAAGGCCTCGACCAAAGGGCACAATAAAGCCCAAGGGTCTCCTCTCATTAAGTAATACTGGAATCATGATGAGTCCTGCTGGCTGGATTGAATAGAAGGGTTTAGCCCTACTGCCCCTGAGTTGATCCATTTCTCTAGAGATTCTATGGATCTCTTCTTCAGGGTAGCCCGTGCAATAAAACTGTTACAGAGATCTTTGATCCCTGCCTGATAATCAGTAGCCTGAGTAGACAGTCTAGAGATACGCATCATCTGACCCTTAAGAACATTCTTAAAAATGTGTGGATGATGCATACTGTCTCTATGTAGGAAGCTAGGTTTGTAACAAGGTTTCCTATGAACTTTAGTATTAACAGTATGATGTTCTTTAAAGATGGTAACATCTAGAAAATCTATAGTGTTCACATCATATTGTATAGTGAACTTCAGGAATGAACTGCTGGAATTAATAACTTCATAGAAGTTAACTAGTTCCTCCACTGAACCTCCCCATAGCATGAGAAGGTCATCCACAAATGGTTTATAAAACAAAATATGTGGATGGTTGACTATATAAGCATTTTCAAAGGTCGCCATGACCAAAGTGGCATAGCTGTTGGCACAGCTAGTGCCCATGGCGACCCCATTGACTTGCTTATAGCAGGTTTGATTGTATATGAATATATTATTTTCCAGGACTATCTCAACAAGCATGGATAAAAATTCAATTTTACTACTACTGAAATTCGAATATGTACCAAGATATCTCTGTATAGATTGCACTCCCTCAGTGTTGGGAATGCAAGTAAACAAAGAATTGACATCTAGTGTAACAAAAATCATTGAATCAATCACACTAGGGTCAAAGGTAGATACTCTAAGGTACAGTTCCCTGAGTAGATGCTCCGAGTCCTGGAGAATAACTTCAGATGATCTCACAATGGTTTTAAGTTCCTGATCTACATACATGGATATAGGCTCAGTGAGCCACCCTGAGCCTGCTACAATGGGTCGAAGATCTGGTAGAAAGAGATTCTTATGGACCTTGGGAAGTCCAGATACAGTAGGAATAAGTGGGTGATCTACTTGTAAAAGGTAAGTACATCATCAGTTATATGTCCTACTAGCCTACACTCTAACAATGCATCATCTATCCCAGTTTTCATTGTATATACTATGTCCTTGTTTACGATAACATAAGCATCATCACTAAGCATGTCAAGCATTTTTCTGTTATAATAAGTTGTGTCCATAACCACAGTTGCTCCTCCTTTATCGGTAGGATATCGTGATCTCTCCATTATACTTCAAACTCTTCAGTGCTTCCAACTGTATAGTAGTTAAATTACTGGTAAGGTCATGGGTACCTCCCCTAGGGGCATTGTACAGTTCTTTTTCAACTGCTTTCACAAATACATCAACGTGGGTATTCATGGGTGGCATATATGTGCTGTTCTTCCTAAATGATGTAGCAGTAACTTTACCAGTATCCCCAAACTGCAATTTTAAACAGATATTCCTAGCAAAGAGTCTTAAGGCCAATATCGCCTGGCTGGAGTCAATATTCGAAATGGGTATGAATGAAATACCCTTATTCAACACTTCAAGTTCAGATGTAGTTAAGGGATGAGAGGAGATATTATGGACCAATCCATTCATCCCCAGAAATTCTGAAGTGTTTGTTGGGGTGGATCCTTCCTTTTGGCCCCTCTCAGATTGTCGTTCTCTAAAGATCTCTTTCTCCCTAAGCGTATTGGAAAAGGGGCAGCAATAGGGTTATGTGCTTCTAACCTCTCCAATTGAATTTTTCTCCTTACTGCTCCAGCTAGCCCCTGATGGTTAACGGATATCTCCGACTTATCAGTAGGCAAAGATGTACAAATGGCTACTTCATTGGGGGTAGTATATACAGATGAAACAACATTCTCCTTGGGAGAGGTTGCATTGTCCAATATAGCAATATTAGATTCATTGTCACTAATCGATGGTCCATTGATTACAGACCCATTACCAAACTGAATGGTGTTGCTAATGTTCTCAAGGGCGACTCCCTGATTAGAATTAAGCCTAAGCTCATTGAGTTCAGAGCCATTACTACTATTCACTGCCTTATTAATAGGTAAGTCATTATTAGGTAATGTCAAGTGATTACCTCCAGGTCTCCTTCCTATGTTCATATTGGATCGTTCCGTAGGTGCAGTGCGTGGCCACACGAAGACGTGCTGCTCCGCAAAATCCTTGATATCTCTGCATAATTTCTTCTTCTTACTGTTCAATAAATTCAACTCGTAGCGGCCCACTCGGTCAGATAGCTCCTGTACATAGAATTCTGTTGCTTCTTCCCCCAGAATGTTGATTAAACGTTTCTGGATGTTCACAGCATTCACCTTGCACTCTTCTTCAATAGGACGGAAGAAATCTATAAGTAATTGCACATATGCCCGGCTTGCATTCAAATTGATTTGCTGCCAACTATGAAGTAAAGCCGGGTACTGATTGCCATATGTGGGCATGTTGAGAATCCTCAGCCCTCTGGGTATGATGCCCTTAGTTATGCATGCCTCCATGTGATACCTCTGTGTCTGGAGGCGTTTGAACTTATAGAGTTCATTGTCCATGTCTCTCTTCAAAGATCTAATGAGTGCTTCATTCTCCACATCCATTTCGGCAGCATTAGCTAAACTCGTACCATCAAACGCGGCTAGGGGATTAATCCCATCCTCCAATAGACCGGATAGGCGAACGCCTAAAGGAAATGAACGGCCAACCTCAAAGGATTCCGTCTCCACTCCAGCCATACCCCGTAGATGTCGTAGAAACCTCCCTTCGTAGTAGGAAAAAATAAATAAAACGAAACCACCCAGAGAGCACAAAGAACACAGATTGTCTCTGACTACGAGGTCTCAATAACTAAGCAGTTCTATTGTGTGAGTCACATGTGAAATCAATCCAGCTGTGAGTCGTTCAGCTACCAACCTGGAAAAGCCTGGCTAGCTTATGGTAAACTGCACTGGTAACAAAGTCACTGTCCGTAGCAAAGCCTCCTATGCGAAAGTAAAAACGCACACTCCAATCCAACAATTGTTGATAGATGTAAGTCAGATAAAATCCAATAAATCCTGCTGGTACTCCAATATATAAACAACACTGCCACGATGTATTAGACAAACCAATTTATTAGTAAGCGCTTTCACGGCCACTAAGGAGCCGCTTCATCAGACAAACGGTAATGCGCTGCTAAAGCCCCAATTTTAAAATAACAGATCATTCCTCGCATCCAATGAGCGGGGATTTTAAATTTAAAGTGCTAACATCCTATCTAAAATGACTAGATATACAATCTAAACTGTAAATGATAAAAACAGCAATAAAAACAACAATAAAAACAGTAGTATATTATTGTTGAAACTAATCCATGGCGCTACAAACTAAAACCTCTTATCTACCCATAACTTGGCGCTACAAACTAAAACCTCTTATCTACCCATAACTTCATGCACAATAAAGAAATGAATCCTAATGATGTCTGTCCCAGAAAAACAAAACTAAAGAATGAAACTAAAATGTAGGTGGGTGAATGTGTACAAGACTCAGACTTAGACCCATGTATTCCTCATGTGTGCTAGGTTGGTGTTTATTTGATTTAGCACATTATACACAGGAGTTCCATTTAATTGTGTATACATTGTTTCACATGTCAGATATTATGGTCAACATATATATACTCATTTGGGCTAATACGTCATATATTTATATTTACATCTAGGTATTTGTCTACACACACTTGTACACATTCACCCACCTACATTTTAGTTTCATTCTTTAGTTTTGTTTTTCTGGGACAGACATCATTAGGATTCATTTCTTTATTGTGCATGAAGTTATGGTTAGATTTATCCATTGCAGTGTTACCAGTTGAATATGGTCACATGTATTTTTTGCATTTTTTGCATTTTTTGTATTTTTGTAGATAAGAGGCTATGATCATCGCATTCATGTGCAGCATCAACTATATCTGGTTTCAGGTTTTAGTTTGTAGCGCCATGGATTAGTTTCAACAATAATATACTACTGTTTTTATTGTTGTTTTTATTGCTGTTTTATCATTTACAGTTTAGATTGTATATCTAGTCATTTTAGATAGGATGTTAGCACTTTAAATTTAAAATCCCCGCTCATTGGATGCGAGGAATGATCTGTTATTTTAAAATTGGCGCTTTAGCGCATTACCGTTTGTCTGATGAAGCGGCTCCTTAGTGGCCGTGAAAGCGCTTACTAATAAATTGGTTTGTCTAATACATCGTGGCAGTGTTGTTTATATATTGGAGTACCAGCAGGATTTATTGGATTTTATCTGACTTACATCTATCAACAATTGTTGGATTGGAGTGTGCGTTTTTACTTTCGCTTAGGAGGCTTTGCAACGGACAGTGACTTTGTTACCAGTGCAGTTTACTAAAAGCTAGCCAGGCTTTTTAAGGTTGGTAGCTGAACGGCTCCTAGCTGGATTGATTTTATATGTGACTCACACCATTGAACTGCTTAGTTTTTGAGACTTCGTGGTCAGAGACAATTGGTGTTCTTTGTGCTCTCTGGGTGGTTTCGTTTTATTTTTACTTTTTCCTACTACGAAGGGAGGTTTCTACGACATCTACGGGGATGGCTGGAGTGGAGACAGAATCCTTTGAGGTTGGCCGTTCATTTCCTTCAGGCGTTCGCCTATCCGGTCTACTGGAGGATGGGATTAACCCCCTAGCCGCGTTTGATGGTACGAATCAAGCTCATGCTGTTGAAATGGATGTGGAGAATGAAGCACTCATTAGATCTCTGAAGAGAGATATGGACAATGAACTCTATAAGTTTAAACGCCTCCAGACACAGAGATATCACATGGAGGCATGCATAATTAAGGGCATTATACCGAGTGGGCTGAGGATTCTCAATATGCCCACATATGGCAATCAGTACCCGGCTTTACTTCATAGTTGGCAGCAAATTAATTTGAATGCAAGCCGGGCATATGTGCAATTACTTATAGATTTCTTTCGTCCTATTGAAGAGGAGTGCAAGGCTAATGCTATGAACATCCAGAAACGTTTAATTAATACTCTGGGGGAAGAAGCAACAGAATTTTATCTACAGGAGTTATCTGACCGAGTGGGCCGCTACGAGTTGAATTTATTGAATAGTAAGAAGAAGAAATTATGTAGAGACATCAAGGATTTTGCGGAGCAGCATGTCTTTGTGTGGCCACGCACTACACACACGGAACGACCTATTATGAACACAGGAAGGAGACCTGGAGGTAATCACTTGACATTACCTAATAATGACTTACCTATTAATAAGGCAGTGAATAGTAGTAATGGCTCTGAACTCAATGAGCTTAGGCTTAATTCTAATCAGGGAGTCGCCCTTGAGAACATTAGCAACACCATTCAGTTTGGCAATGGGTCTGTAATCGATGGACCATCGATTAGTGACAATGAATCTAATATTGCTATATTGGACAATGCAACCTCTCCCAAGGAGAATGTTGTTTCATCTGTATATACTACCCCCAATGAAGTAGCCATTTGTACATCTTTGCCTACTGATAAGTCGGAGATATCCGTTAACCATCAGGGGCTAGCTGGAGCAGTAAGGAGAAAAATTCAATTGGAGAGGTTAGAAGCACATAACCCTATTGCTGCCCCTTTTCCAATACGCTTAGGGGGAAAGAGATCTTTAGAGAACGACAATCTGAGAGGGGCCAAAAGGAAGGATCCACCCCAACAAACACTTCAGAATTTCTGGGGATGAATGGGTTGGTCCATAATATCTGCTCTCATCCCTTAACTACATCTGAACTTGAAGTGTTGAATAAGGGTATTTCATTCATACCCATTTCGAATATTGACTCCAGCCAGGCGATATTGGCCTTAAGACTCTTTGCTAGGAATATCTGTTTAAAATTGCAGTTTGGGGATACTGGTAAAGTTACTGCTACATCATTTAGGAAGAACAGCACATATATGCCACCCATGAATACCCACGTTGATGTATTTGTGAAAGCAGTTGAAAAAGAACTGTACAATGCCCCTAGGGGAGGTACCCATGACCTTACCAGTAATTTAACTACTATACAGTTGGAAGCACTGAAGAGTTTGAAGTATAATGGAGAGATCACGATACGTCCCGCCGATAAAGGAGGAGCAACTGTGGTTATGGACACAACTTATTATAACAGAAAAATGCTTGACATGCTTAGTGATGATGCTTATGTTATCGTAAACAAGGACATAGTATATACAATGAAAACTGGGATAGATGATGCATTGTTAGAGTGTAGGCTAGTAGGACATATAACTGATGATGTACTTACCTTTTTACAAGTAGATCACCCACTTATTCCTACTGTATCTGGACTTCCCAAGGTCCATAAGAATCTCTTTCTACCAGATCTTCGACCCATTGTAGCAGGCTCAGGGTGGCTCACTGAGCCTATATCCATGTATGTAGATCAGGAACTTAAAACCATTGTGAGATCATCTGAAGTTATTCTCCAGGACTCGGAGCATCTACTCAGGGAACTGTACCTTAGAGTATCTACCTTTGACCCTAGTGTGATTGATTCAATGATTTTTGTTACACTAGATGTCAATTCTTTGTTTACTTGCATTCCGAACACTGAGGGAGTGCAATCTATACAGAGATATCTTGGTACATATTCGAATTTCAGTAGTAGTAAAATTGAATTTTTATCCATGCTTGTTGAGATAGTCCTGGAAAATAATATATTCATATACAATCAAACCTGCTATAAGCAAGTCAATGGGGTCGCCATGGGCACTAGCTGTGCCAACAGCTATGCCACTTTGGTCATGGCGACCTTTGAAAATGCTTATATAGTCAACCATCCACATATTTTGTTTTATAAACGATTTGTGGATGACCTTCTCATGCTATGGGGAGGTTCAGTGGAGGAACTAGTTAACTTCTATGAAGTTATTAATTCCAGCAGTTCATTCCTGAAGTTCACTATACAATATGATGTGAACACTATAGATTTTCTAGATGTTACCATCTTTAAAGAACATCATACTGTCAATACTAAAGTTCATAGGAAGCCATGTTACAAACCGAGTTTCCTACATAGGGACAGTATGCATCATCCACGTACTTTTAAGAATGTCTTAAAGGGTCAGATGATGCGTATCTCCAGACTTTCCACCCAGGCTACTGACTATCAGGCAGGGATCAAAGATCTCTGTAACAGTTTTATTGCACGGGGCTACACTGATGAAGAGATCCATAGAGTCTCTAGAGAAATGGATCAGCTCAGGAGCAGCAGAGCTAAACCCTTCTATTCGAATCCAGCCAGCAGGACTCATCATGATTCCAGTATTACGAATGAGAGGAGACCCTTGGGCTTTATTGTGCCCTTTGGTCGAGGCCTTAACAATATTCAGACTTCAATAAGAAAGAATTGGAACATACTTACAGCGGATGATAGAATTGCTGAGTTGGTGGGACAGACTCCCTCCTTCGTATTCAGCAACATGCTCAATCTTAAGAGAATATTATGTGGCCCTAGTGATTCGAAAATAAAGGTCAACACGGGTATAGAGAGGACACATAAGTGTGGTTCTTGTCCACAGTGTGTGTTTATTGATGAATCACATTATTATAGACATCCTACTACAGGCCACCTTTGGACTATCAATTGTGATAGTAGTTGCAACACCAAGAATGTTATATATATTGCGCATTGTATCCAGTGTTTCTCCTTTTACATAGGAAAAACTAATAGAACACTGAGAGAGAGAATACGCGATCATGGTTATTGTTTAGCGAGAGGGCAGGAATACAGTGCGTTGGCTAAGCACACCATGAAAGAGGGAGAGACACATAAGTTCCTATTCCAAGTATTACAAGTAATACACAGCAATGTTAGATTAGGGGATATAGTAAATGTTACCGAACAAGCTGAACTCAAATGGATTTGCAGGTTAGCGGCCCATAGGGATAAAGGTTTAAATGAGGTTATTTCCATCAAACCCCTTCTAAAAGGGAGACCACTCAGGTAGCCTGACCGCCTTTTGTATAGACTTGTTCTATTCCCTTACGTATCATGTGCCATTATTTGTTCCTTTCTTTATAGCTCTGCTATTTCCTGTTCAGTTTCACTGTCAGTTGACTAATAGTTTACACATATATTTTGTGCTGCCACTTCGTAGTTTTAGACCCATGTATTCCTCATGTGTGCTAGGTTGGTGTTTATTTGATTTAGCACATTATACACAGGAGTTCCATTTAATTGTGTATACATTGTTTCACATGTCAGATATTATGGTCAACATATACATACTCATTTGGGCTAATACGTCATATATTTATATTTACATCTAGGTATTTGTCTACACACACTTGTACACATTCACCCACCTACATTTTAGTTTCATTCTTTAGTTTTGTTTTTCTGGGACAGACATCATTAGGATTCATTTCTTTATTGTGCATGAAGTTATGGTTAGATTTATCCATTGCAGTGTTACCAGTTGAATATGGTCACATGTATTTTTTGCATTTTTTGCATTTTTTGTATTTTTGTAGATAAGAGGCTATGATCATCGCATTCATGTGCAGCATCAACTATATCTGGTTTCAGGTTTTAGTTTGTAGCGCCATGGATTAGTTTCAACAATAATATACTACTGTTTTTATTGTTGTTTTTATTGCTGTTTTTATCATTTACAGTTTAGATTGTATATCTAGTCATTTTAGATAGGATGTTAGCACTTTAAATTTAAAATCCCCGCTCATTGGATGCGAGGAATGATCTGTTATTTTAAAATTGGCGCTTTAGCAGCGCATTACCGTTTGTCTGATGAAGCGGCTCCTTAGTGGCCGTGAAAGCGCTTACTAATAAATTGGTTTGTCTAATACATCGTGGCAGTGTTGTTTATATATTGGAGTACCAGCAGGATTTATTGGATTTTATCTGACTTACATCTATCAACAATTGTTGGATTGGAGTGTGCGTTTTTACTTTCGCTTAGGAGGCTTTGCAACGGACAGTGACTTTGTTACCAGTGCAGTTTACTAAAAGCTAGCCAGGCTTTTTAAGGTTGGTAGCTGAACGGCTCCTAGCTGGATTGATTTTATATGTGACTCACACCATTGAACTGCTTAGTTTTTGAGACTTCGTGGTCAGAGACAATTGGTGTTCTTTGTGCTCTCTGGGTGGTTTCGTTTTATATATATATATATATATATATATATATATATTATATATATATATATATATATATATTATATATATATATATATATATATTATATATATATATATATATATATATATATATATATATGGGTTACCTTCACTACACCGACCGTTCACTTTCCCGACACTCAGTTGCCTGGGACCACAAGACTGACAACTTCAGAACACCGACATCTGGAAGACCGACTTTTCACACGAGGTAAGTAACCGCTTGGCCATCCCTATTAAATTAACTAAAGTAAGCAAAACTAAACCCACCGATATGGGGGCTTCACCCCCCCCACACCCTAAAACTAAATATACCAACTTACCGTGGGGGTAAGGGGCAAAGTTCAACAGGATGGCCAAGCAGTTACTTACCTCATGTGAAGTGTCAGCCTTCTGGATGTTGGTGTTCTGAAGGTGTTGGTCTTGTGGTCTCGGGCAACTGAGTGTCAGGAAAGTGAACAGTCGATGTAGTGAAGGTAGCCATGTATACATTTGTGTAAAATTAGGCTGCGTTAATCCAACAACAGTATTTAAGTCACTGACATTGTGCTGATTTTAATGTATTTGTATTTGTAACTCAGTTCTGTATTGTTGTCAGATCAGGACATGTACAGCATACATAACACAGACTTAATTGTCTGGGACAACAAGATGCACAACAAAATGATGGAGTAGCTTTGTTTCACTCCTCCTAGAAAGCAGTGTGAGTAACAGTACAAATGTCAAAACAGAATGCCATACATATCTGTCCATGAATTGGGGGGTATTATGAACTGTACTTAAACAATAGCATGTTGGTGATAGAAGTTAGAATACCTCAGGATATCTCAATAAGAAAATAAAAAATAGCAAGCACAAGTTCCCATCTTGGGGTTGTCAGGTGACATGGTTATTGGTAGGTTAGTGTATGCCCTGCATTGAACAATTATTTGAAAATGTACCTTTTAAGGGTAGATTAGCTCAAGTCTGAATACAAATAGTTTTCTCCTTGACCAATGTGACTAGCAATTCATGCACAATATAGTAGTGCAAGTACAAGTGTTCAGATCAGTCTCAGAAGAATCTAGAAGGTAAGAAAATTGCAGGATAGGGAAGCAGAACATGGGATTAATGACCTTATTATACACATGCATAACATTTGACCTGTCATACTCAATACTTAAATTTTGTCACATCTATTAAAATGTTCTTTACATTTACAGATGTGAAGACAGGAATAGATATTTGCTGGTTTTACAAATAGAAGATGTGAAGACTGGTTTGTACACTTGGGCAGTAATGTATTTTTACTTTGTACCCAATCACGTCAGAGAAATCGCCATTTCCTTTGTCCCATTTTGGTGTGCATAAGGTGTGCAGATGATTCCCACAGCACTGCAGCAGCACATTGTTGAGCAGTGCTCTTCACGGTCATTATACAGGGCTGCATCACTGCACAGGGAACACACTGCTGAGGATTCATATCCATTGGCATTGTACAAGGGTGCTGCACTGCTCAGGGAAAAAAACTGCTGAGGACTCATATACACTGGAATCACACAGGGCTGCATCACTGAACAGGGAGCGCACTGTTGAGGATTCATATCCACTAGTATCGTACAGGCATGCTGCACTGCACAGGGAGCACATTGTTAAGGATTCCCATCTACTGATATCATACAGGGGTGTGACACTGCACAGGTAGCACACTTCTGAGGATTCATATCCACTAGTGTCATACAGGGCTGCATCATTGCACAGGAATAACACTGCTGAGGATTCATAGCTATTGATATCATACAGGGGTGTGACAGTGCACAGGTAGCAAACTGCTAAGGATTCATACCCACCAGTATCGTACAGGGGTGCTACACTGCAAAGGGAGCACAATACTGAAGATTTATCCTGAGAATTCATATCCATTGGTATCATAGAGGGGTGGGATACTGCACAGGGAAAACACTGCTGAGGATTCAGATCCCCTGGTATTACACAGGGTTGCAACACTCAGCAGAGAGTGCACTAAGAGGATTCATATCCACTGATTTCGTACAGGGGTGCTGAATTGCACAGGGAGAAAATGCCTGAGGATTCACATTCACTGGTATCACACAGGGATGCTGCACTGCAAAAGAGGGGTTCTGCAGCACTGCAGCAGCAGACTGTTGAGTAGTAGTCTTCATGGGTATCATACAGGGCTGCATCACTGAACAGGTAGCACACTGCTGAGGATTCATATCCACTGGTATTGTACAGGGCTCCGTCACTGCACAGGCAGGTCACTGCTGATGATTCATATCAACTGGTATTGTACAGGGGTGTGACACTGCACATAGAGCACACTGCTGATGATTCATATCAACTGGTATTGTACAGGGGTGTGACACTGCACATAGAGCACACTGCTGAGGATTCATATCCACTGGTATCATGCAGGGGTGTGGCACTGCACAGGGGGGTCCAACTGCAGTCACAGGAGCAAACTATTAAGTAATCATCTCCATGGTTTTCATGCAGGGCTGATTCTTTGAAAGGTGTTTTACCGGATTACTGCAAGAACAAACTGCTGTGCAGTCCTCTCCACTGTTATCATATAATGCTGCATCTTTGAACTGGGTATTCCCAGAGCACTGCTGGAGCACACTGTTGAATGGGCCTATCCATGGGTATCATATATTGTGGTGCCTCATCATAGAGGGGGTTCCTCTGGAATTTACAAGAACACATTGTTCAGCAGTCTGCTTCACTGCTATCATATGAGGATGCAGCATTGAACTGGGGTTTCTCAGAGCACTGCTCGAACAAACCACTGTACATTTCTCTCCACTGTTATCATTTAGTGGTTCATCTCTGAACTGGGGGTTCCAGTGCACTGCAGCAACACACTTCTTTGCAGTCTATATCACAGTTTTTTGTAGTAATGCCTGAGTACACAGGGGATTCCTGTAGCAGCAACATGCCATCCACTCCATTCTTATCTTGTATGGGTGTAGTAGTGTGCAGTGGTTCCCACAGCCCTCTGCTGAACAGTTCATTCTGTAAGTGTCTTGTAGGGGTGTATCATTGTATGGTGAGGGCCTCATAGCCCTTTTAGGAGCACGAATCTGAGCAGTCACCTTCATTCGTATCTTGTAGGGGCCTATCAGTGCATGAGGGGGTTACCATAATACTACAGGAGCATGCTGTTTAGCAGCCTATACCATGTGTATCAGTGTGGGGTGTCAGGTACACAGGAAGATCCAATAGTACTGCAGGGACATTCAGCTGGGAAGCTTACTCTACAGCTATCATTAGGGGAGCAGGGTGCACAGGAGTTTTAAAAAGCACAGCAGAAATGCTGTGATGTATGTTCTCAGTCCTGCATGCCATTTAGTTATATGTTGTGCATACTTTTCACAAAATGCTGTTTGTTGTGCATACAACTATGTGCACATATACTGTGCATTGGGTTGTACACTGGTGCAGTAGATAGCATTGTCACCTCACAACAACAGGATCTCCAGATCATTTCTCACTTGAGATGTCTTCTGTGCAGAGTTTGCATATCTACCCTATGTTGCATAAGTTTTATCCGGGTGCTGCCATTTCCTCCTCTTGTTCAGAGTGGGGGTTCAGCTCATCATTTTTTAAATTAAAATTTCAGTAAATGGTTTGTCAAAAAAAAGATTATTAGTGGCTCATAATTAAACTTTTCATCTCCCTGAAAGATCAACTCACTGAACATCTAAACAATGATTTTGTAAGGGGGACAAGTTCTGCTAGCACACTATGCTGTGGTATTTGGCCTAACAGCACCTTAATTAAATATACTAACTCCTTACTCACACAAATATGGGAAAAGGATTAATAGCCTGAATGGTTTAGCACAGGAAATGTGCAGATTGTGGTCTCACTGTACAATTCATACAACAGTAAGAAGTAACAGGATTAGTGGTATGGGTGCCTGTAGGGGCAGGCTGGTGGGGATGAAAGTGAGTAACTGTTGCCATCTCATTCATTCATGGGGAGAAAGGTGGCTTTAACTCTACACACGGGTAACACTTAGTTCAAGCACTAGATGTTCACCTAGCGAAGTTCGGAGCTGGCTGAGATCACACTGCTTTATTGCATGCTTCTCTTTGGAAAGAACTCATTGTGGGCACATAGGAGTCACCAGGGGTGAGGAAGGTGCTCGCAAGAGAAGAAGTTGTGCTGTCAACACACTATAACTATATATTACAGAGGTAATTTTATATGTTCTCTGCTATTTTATTTATCTGTTTTGCCTTCCACACAGCTGACCATCAGCTGCTTTCAGTGGCCTTTCCCAGACACAAAATCTACTAAACCCAACTTGTCCTCCACTAGTGTGACTCCAACCACATTTGGGGCCAGCGAAAAAAAAACTGATGTAACCTGTGGCATTATCATATTGCTGCCCAGGGGAGTTTTTTCCTTAAAGTTGTAATGCCTGCCCTCATGTGTAATTGTGTGGTCCACACTTTCTACTTGCTCCTGGTCTCCACTGGGGATCAGCCATCGAGTTGTGCCCAAGCATTCTCCCTTCTCCGGGATGAGAATACATGTCATCCCTGTCTTCACTGCTGAACCATGAATTCAATGCAGGTTGCCATGGTCATAGTTAGGGCTTTATCAGTGGCACAATTCATTTTACTGATCTTTTTATGTAAACACACTAAAACCACAACAACGAAGATGGCACAGTGGTAGCATCTTTGTTGGCCACAGAGGTACTGTGGTTTGAAATCCATGAAAATATGCACCAATAAAGCAGGGCTCATACCATGAATATGTGATGCTCTAGGCAGTGTACATTAATACAAGTAGATTGCTTTGAGTAATATTCTTGATGCATATAATATACGTGATACACTGCTGGAGGCAGCCACTACTGCTGAATTTTACATACGGTCAGTCATCCACAACATATCAAGACTCATACTGTACTCAAGGCTATTGTTCAGGAATGCACACAGGAAATGCTCCCTAGCCTGACTGTGCTGTGATTCTTACTAGGAGAGAGTAGTTTCCCTTTATTTGTGAGCAGGTTCGTGAATGGTAGCTATGTAGCAGCATTTTTAGACTTTTGATTCATAGGCTGCATGCAGGCATATTGGACTGTAGCTGTTTTGATGCTTGGAATATTTGGACAGTTAGGACTTGTGCACACCTCAGGATTCCAACACATATCACTTTTCATAATGCAATATATTGTGAGTCATTTTCGTACATATTTGTGTCTCTGAATCATGATTAGCTAGTATATTGTGCAAATGTAAAAAACGTACATACTCCCACTATTTTTACCGAAGCTCATTCTCAGTCCGTCAGAAGAAATTTCACTTCCATCGTCAAGTTATGCATCATATCTTATCTCACAAATCTGATGCTGTCACCAAAGTTTGACAGTAGCATTTTATTCTGCAACCTATTTAGCTATAATTTACAATATTGCCTTATGCATAGCTAGTATATCTCGCTCTTGTAAAAGTGCAGGTTGTCAAACTATGAAAGTGCACTTTAATGACTTCTTTTAACACAGATATGTTTTTTTTCTAAATTTTCCTTTATTATTACATTATCTACTGATCTGATTTATTGAGCAATTCTACAGAATGATATTCAGTTACAGCCTACAGATTTTTTTAAATTGAATTAACTTTATTATTACTTATTTTTCTTCTGGTCATTGCTGATCTAATTCACTTAATGAGTGTTTCTAGATATGTTTGTGTAGTTTCTCTCTTGGAATCACCTTTCAGTGAATTCAAGAAATTCAACATTATTTTAACTGTAAAACAAATAAAGATTAGCACAGAGATTGTATTAAGCAATGTATCTGGTGCTAAAAGAATACACTCCAGTTCTTACCCCAGCTATCAAGGCAATGCTAAAAGTCCAGTAGCACGTTCATAGAGCTCTGAAAATTCTACCGAGAAGATGTAAGAAAAAGTACTCATACAAGAAAGTAAGTTGCACTAATTAGTGATTTCAGTAACAATGGAAGGATATAAGTGTTATAAAAGTTAACAATAAGAAAATAGCCGTCTTTGAGAATTAAGCTGCTAACTGATTTTTCATAAATGCAAACTGTATGAGCACATGCAGTATCCATGAGATTGCCTTTCAGTAATTCAGAAGCTCAAAAATAGAAAGAGTTCATATTTTCAAAGCTAAACCATCTTACTAAAAAGCAGTTCAGGATTACAACACTGTTGCTAGATGAGTGCACAGTTAATGAGAAAAAGGAAATAAAATCAATATTATTGATAAGTATTTTACTTGGGAATTGGTGGCTGGGGGTTATGTTGAACTTTGCTGTCTACTGCTGTTATTTTGTTAATCTTCAGTTGACATACCTCTCACATAACCATTTTGTTTTCCTCTGCAATGACCTTTGATTTATTTACATTTAGACCATGTTTTTTTACAGCCATGCAGGTTGTTTAGGCCTATCTATACCAAACCCCTGCCAGGTTGTTGCATTTATACAGAGTGCCTGTCCCAGCACAGTGAAACATGAATAACAAACAAGGCCACGGCAATGTGTAGGTATCATTCATGACTGCGTCATGGCTGAATGCTGCTTGTAAAAAGGCAAGCAGTTAATAATATCACTGATGCAGTTCTAGATAACCGTATAGGTTATTTTATGCAATGGTTTTACCAGAAGCAACTTCCTCAACAATTTGTACCAATGAATTAAATTTAACTGTTGGATGTATCACTGAAAAGTATGTTCAGAATGAAACTATATTTAAAGTGGTTTTCTACTGTTTAACATAGATTGCATTTCTAAAATAGCAAATTTGCTAAGAGCTACTTCCTTATAGTGCATTCAACTACAAAATGAGGTTGTATTGCAGATCATCTTTCAAAGGGTCTCTGTTGCCTTTACGTTAATACATTTAAACTGCCACTACTTGGTACAGAGTTGTCATCACAAATGATTTTTACTACTCTACAATCCACAGCAAGTCATTTCTGTTTTTGCCTAGTGGGTCTAGCTTGGTAGAAAAAAAAAAAAGAAGAAGATGAAGATGCCCAGTGATGAATAGTTCTGATCCAGACATTATGAGTGTAGTCATCACACAGTAAGAATAATTTTTCTGCGGATAATACTTTACCAAAGTAATAAATAAAGAATAAGAATAATAAAATAATGCATATTTCTGGTATAGCTACAATGTTCGTGAGCCGCTGTGAGGAATGGACAATCACAAAGGGGTGGGTAGTGGTCCTCGGCTGTGCCTCATCTCTTGAAGAAAGGTTATTTTTCATCTAGCCATATATCAACGACAACAGGGAACCAACAAAGCTTCCAAAAACCATGACAATATTATCTTACAAACAGAGGTGTATCTGGGAAATGCAGAGCTTACATTAACTAGCTCTAATTGATCAGATCATAGGAGTGTAAACATACTTTCTCTTACAGATTATCTTTGGCTTACAGACAATTGTACACACTAACTGGAATGTCCTGAGTAGATAAACTACACAGCAAGATATCTTTATTTTATGACTTTCATTATAGGACCATACAACTGTTTGGGTAATATTTCCATATGTGATTTAAATGCCATAATATTTCACCAAAGGCATCCTTTTATGCTAGAAATACATGTAATTTTATTGGAGGAAAAAGAAAAAAAACATGTATATTTGGCCTCAAATGCACAAAATAGTGATTATAAGATTGTGAATGAACATTTGGTTGAAATGAGACAAGCCACCTGCACTCTGCTTATAGGATCTGCACTGTCTTCAACTTCAGATATTTCAAATCTGTCTGAGGATGCCATTACTCAGAAAAAAAACAAACTTTTCCCACAAAAATATTTCCCCTTCCTATTAAAAAAGCCAAAATGTTTTTTCTTCCCACAAAGATATAAAATATTTGCCATTTCCCTTCCTAATAAAAAGGTCACAACAGAAATCTGTTTTCAAACACAGTGCTTCAACTTAACCTAGGTAAACAGTGTGGTTACACCTAGGTAAATAGTGTGGTTACACCTAGGTAAACAGTGTGGTTACGCGTTTGCCCTATTACTTTTCCTGCACACCTTTAGCACAAGAATTTAATGTAGAGGTGAGTTTCACCACAATGTATTGTACTATGTGAGATGTATATAATTTCGGGGGATGCAAGGAGGCTTACTCCACTGCAAAAAAAAAACATTTTTTGTTCAATTGTTATGGTGTTTCGGTTCACCATTTTTGACATCTTATTTGCAGTGAACAGTGAGTCAAAAAAAAAAAAAAACGTGGTTCACATTTGCATATGGAAACCTGAGTTAAACACTTGGGTTTCAAAATAATGAACTATTCTTATGCAGCTAAGGTTTTCCTGCGCAAGATCATATTATTAGAAGGCATGATTATAAACTCTACAAATGAAATTTTGCTAAATGTCACTTAATTCAATAATTTCTGTTTATATTCCAATCGTCCTCATATTAAAGCTAAAATTAATTCTGCATATTAAACTATATTTTTTATAACCCTATGGCGATTTGTATTACTGTATTCACCAGCATACACAAAATACAGCTATGTTTCCTACTGGTATGAAAACGGTTTAGCGATTTAATATTGTTACATTAAGCTAGAATGACTTGAAAAAGACAAGCATAAATGTTTAAATTATTTCTTTTCTATTACTGTTTGAACTACAATATTTCTAGCTGTATAACTTAACAAGCCTGTTTAGAGAAGCAAATTGTCTAAGAAAATATTGCATGACGCAGTGTGTTATAATTTTTTCAGAGAAATGGTATGGCAGGGTTAGTCACCTGGTGGTGTGAACATTGGCTCTACTTAATTATCACTGTTGATGTGACATCCCAATCCCTATGTGAAAATGAGGAAAAGGGAGGTTATTCATGGATGGATGAATGTATGCATGCGTGTTACTCTTTCCCTAGAAAGATGCAACATCTAACACTGTACATTTATGCAAAGAGAATCTGCTGCAACAGGTATCATCACATTGGTGCCAGATTAACATAGATTTCCTCATAAAAATAAATTTTATAGAACTTTCACCTATACCAGGTAAATGTAAGTCCTTCTTCCTTCTTCAAAGTGAATGATTGATTCTAATTGCCTTTCTCCATACTCTTGCGGTGAAATCAGGCCTCCACTCTGATCTTCCAAGTCACAAATCTGTCTCCCAGTTGTGTTCCTCTTTTTTATATAACCCTGGAGCACTCCTGTTTCCTTGTGTCTACTTTCCTGTTATGGTATATGCTGCTGTTAACATATCAGCTTCCAGACACAGCTCAGCCAGTGGAGGACTGTAGATCCTGTATAGTCCATCTGCATTCATATGATGGCAGCCTGGGTGAAGTAAGGTCTTAAACTAAAAGGGCTGTAAGAGCTGAGCCAGCCTAGCAAGTTCAGTCTTATTATCATTTGTCTTTCTAACCATTGGATTGGCACATGGTCCATAAATAACAAAAATTCTCTGCCTGGTAGGTTCTACTTAAAAATTGTTAGAGCCCACATTATAGCCAGACACACTCCTTCAGTTGGTGAATATCTCCATTCAGTTGTACTCAAATTTACACTCATGTACCAAATTAGGTGTTATTTGTCAACCTTGATCTTTTGTGCCAATACTGTTCCTCTGCCTACCTCAGAGGCATCTGTTGCTTGAAAAACTTCAGGACTGATAAGATGGGTTCAGGGCATATAATTGCTTTAATCTTCTGGTTTTCCCACTCTGCCACCTCTGTCCGCTTAACATTTAGCAGGGCCTCACCAATGACCAGGTCAGTGAGTGAGCATAGTAGCCTTGACTTGTCTTCTGGTAGTAGGTATAGGCCAGTAATGTACAGCTCCTACCTTATCAGTCTGAGCTTTACTATCCGTTTTTCTCCTGTTGCTTAACCTAAATATTGCACTTCAACAATATCCAGTTTATAGTTTAACAGAGTCATAGATTCATAGAACCTAAAGGGTGGAGTCAGAACCGAGATTGTAATCACCTTGCTAATACTTGCATTTATAGGGCAGCTCCAGCCTCCAGGCAAGCATATCCATGGATGGATTTACAGGCACCTAGCTGATTATCAAGATTTGATTGAAAGGAAGTAAGAATATTAGTCTATGTTTTATGTCTTGAAAAATTATTCCAGAGATGGCGGTAATGATGAGTAATACATCTGTCCTGCCAGTATGTCTTATTTATTTGTTGATGGAGATTCGCATTTTTATTTACAAGTGTTTGTGGAGCCATTTTTTGTGAACTTGTAGATCAAGGTGTGTTAGGCCGATAGCAGCACAGAATGTTGGATATAAATCATTCTAAAGGAGTCTGTAAGATAGAGAGTGTGCAAATAGAGCTTCCAGTCTGTCTTGCTAGGTGAAGGTCTTTAGTTCCTGATGTTTTTATTTATTAACATTTCTTGATAGATGATGTGTTTGGATGGATGCATTATAAAGCAGGCATTGTACTCTATAATTGTATGATCAAGGCAAACCATATAGAATTGAGGAATGGTAGGTTCTTTTGACCTGGATGAGATATGTTTAGTTATTAACAAATACCAGGCCCAAGAAATGAAAGCAACCTGTAACCATTGAGTAAAAACTTTTAATAGTTAAGCGCTGTCATCAAGAATGTATCACATACTTTTTCAGAACAAGCAAATCCCTGTACAGTACTCATTTAAAAAAACCCTCCCAATAAGTCACATGCTATACAACCACCAATCAAACTGAGTGCTCATTAACAAGCTAAATATACACATTTTCAAAGCTTAATAGGATGAAACTGAGTAAAAGGAATCCTTGCAACAGGTCACTAAACTAAAAACATTGTTTGAGCTGTAAAACATTCTCACTTGTAAAACAAATTTCATTCTTAACAATGAAACACGCGAACTTAAAAATACCTAATAACCAAAAACTTTTAAACAGTGTACGTGCGTGGGTCTATATTACGACACCAAATGCTATTCCATCGACACATAAATAGCGAACTACAAGTTATGCGAATGGCCAGATCACAGATTCTTTTTTCCCAGGGAAAAAAATTGCTTGGGCATTACCGTAAATTTGCCCTTTTCCCCACTGTAGTGTGATCTTGGAGCTGGTATATTTAGTTGGGGGGGGGGGCATGTGTTGTGTCTGATTGGCCTACCAATTTCCCTAGGAAAGAATCAGTAATCTGGTCTTTCGCATAACTTGTAGTTTGCTACTTATCTGTCGATGAAATGGTGTTTGGTGTTTAGCTATTTTGATGTCGGAATATAGACCCTATGAGCGTAATTTCAAAATACTGTGTAAAGAAAATCTTGTCATTCAAGTCTGAGTAAACACAAGCATTTAGCTACACAACACATATAATAGAACAGAAGTCTCCAAAAAACACTCTATAATCACAAACCTTAAGATTTAATATGAAGCTTTCAGGTCAACACCCGTATGCTGATGAAGGGTGTAGACCTGAAAGCTTCATATTAAATCTTAACATTTGGTGATTATATTGTGTTTTTTGGAAACACAAGCATTTAGCCTGATCTGCCATTTCAACTCCACAGCCTCAATCCAGTCAACCCAAGGACCTCCCCCCCCTAGGGTTTTTAATAACCTGATCAATCACCATGAATTCAGATTTGTGCCCTGGATTTCTTTCAACATGTTTATAAAATGCATTATTAATGTTCTGGTTTCTAACATCTAGGAAATGCTCATAAATGCAGTCATTAAATCTTCTTTGGGTTTTCCTACATAAAAACAGTTGCACAATCCACACAGGGCCATGTATATTACACCAATGGAGTTGCAGGTGCAGAGTGAAATGAAGTCTTAACCTTAATGTTGTTAGCACATACAAACCTCCTATTAGTCAAATATTTACATTGACTGCAAGACCCACATTTAAAATGACCTTGTTTTGTTTCAATAGTCTTATTCAAAGCATTATTCCCTCCTTCTAAAATTTCCTTTAAAGCTCTACCTTTTCTATACGCAATATGGGGACAATCCCCAAATACTTCAGTATAACCACTGAAGCAAGAAAAAATGTTCCAGTTTTTCCTGAGGGAATATAAACAGCTTTGTGTTCAGATGTGTAAGTAGTTACAAATGCTCAGGTGAAATCTTTAGCAATGTTTTTTTGGTTAGCATCATGATTTGCCTGTAAACCACCTTCAGAATATAATAGAGAGACATGCATCCCCTCCATTCTCTTGTTTATTTTCATTGTGTTTCTTACTGTGGTTCATAGTTAGTTATTAATTGGGCTAGGTGTAAGGATTTCTGGACTACTGTTGCTACATGATGGTCAAAGGATAGGGAATTGTCTACAGGGTTGCTGAGATTTCTGATGACTGTATCAGTCTCGACTGTGGGTTTGACGTACCATAAGCTGCTGCTGAGGCATGTTAATAAACAGTAGCAGTGCTACACTTTTGCTTTTAATTTAAGCATGTTTCTGATACAGCATTGATCTGAGTGGTTTAGCCTTTGCAGTACTCACACAGTGTCAGATGCCGAGTGAATGACAACAACCAGTTTACAGTCAATGACAAATTTAGCTAGCCATATGTATGAGCTAACGGTTTTGAGATTAGATACCAAGAAGACAATCTGGAATACCACCAGTGTCCTTTTTACTTTCTCTGTCTGCTTTAATAAGATCATAGAATCATAGGAGATTACTAGGCTTACAGCCTCAAAGCCCTTACAAGCCTAACCAAGTTCAACCTGTGTACCCAAGGCTGTCTAGTTCAAGCAGACACTAAAGTCAGCACCTACTGTCCAAGAGGGACACCAGTGGAACCCCCTGGGGTGAATTTCCAGTTGCCCATCCAGTCGTCCAAATTATGCTTAAATAGGGCCAAAAAGGGGCTTTGTTTAACATGAATAGGAAGCTTGTTTTAAAGGTGGGGCAACCTCTGTGAGACAAATCTGTCTCTCCAGCAAGTTCTGTTGATATAACGTTCCAGGTTAAGGTTCTTTGAGTGAGTGATCTATGTACCATTTAACTTGTGAATGTGCAGCATTTCCATTAAAGCTGGGTCAGAGCTTGCTCTATATGCAAGGCACAGGTGGCTTCTGAGCAATCTGTATGACACAGAGTAAGGTGACAATGATTTCAGTCTGTCTGGATAAGACAGATGTTGAAGACCCTGAATTTTTTTTGTAAGGAACCTTTGTGGTCTCTCCAATTGCTGCAGGTGTTTGGAAAGAGACATACCAAAGGGAGCGCTGTACTTTGTTATTGGCCTGATGAGGGAAGAGCGCATGGGGGTTATAACCTCTTTTTTTTCTGGAGACAATGCCATTACTTATGAGATGAGCAATATAAAATGCCCTACTTATCACTGTTGGAACATAGTGATGAAAGTTAAGGTTGCTGTCGACCTTGCTGTCGATCTGTGTGAGCAGATCTCTAATTACATAGGGTATATCTTCTAATTACATAGGGTATATCTTCTAATTACATAGGATATATCTTCTAATTACATAGGGTATATCTTCTAATTACATAGGGTATATCTTTCAGCCATCATGGTATTGGAAACTCAAAAGACTTGTAGAAATTAAACTGAGGGAAGCTCATTTGTTGTCTGTCTCACATCAGGTCTATATGTAGGCCTTTAAGCTTATTTTGAATTCCAACAAAGAGAATCCTCTCAGTATATAAGGAGGTGTTCAGTTGCTGTTAGTTCTGATGAAGTCTCTGTTACTGTTAGTGAGAGAAAAGTGCTAAACTAATTTTGTGATTTTTATTTTGTTATTTTATGTTAAATAAACATGTTTTCCAACTTAATACTTTACGTTGCATACTTGCACGTACTAACTCCCTGACAAACACTACTTTTATAGATTTTTAGAACAGTCAAAGGCCTTGGCTAGATCCAAATATGCTGTGTAAATTGCATTGACACTATCTACAGCTTGAGTGACTTCCTCAGATGAATTTATTAAATTATAGAGACATGATGTTCATTTGCCAAAATCATACTGTTACTGGTCTGGAACAATCATTTTTATAGCTGAACTTAGGAACAGTTCAGCTTTAAGCTGAACAGTTTTAGAAGGGGTTTAGGAAGGGCATGTTTGGTGAAATTGATTAAGCAACCAAGTGCATTGTTGGGACCTATAGAAGTGATATCTTTAGGTTTAGAGTGCGCAATTTGAAATATATTCATAATAATACTGGGGGCAGAAAGAGACTCTAGAATGCGTGGAATTTCTTTGATTTTTCTGGTGTGAAGATGGGCCTAAATTTTTCTGGAAGTATATTAGCAATAACTTTAGGGTCAGAATGGGTAATACCATTATGAATTAATTCAGAGAATTTCAGAATGTTACTTTCTTCTGATGTAGCTAAAAGAAGGATTTGATATTATTCTTCGCTTCTGAAGATAATTTTAATTTGTGGTCTGCTTCGATCTTCCTTATTGTAACTTGCAGGTGTTTCTGTTTTTTCACAGAGTCTTTAATATGTTGGAAGTTTTTGAATAATTACAGGCCTTTTTTTACTTTTATTATATTGCTTATTAATGCTGGCATTCGACAAGTATGATTTATGTGTATGCCTCACAATAAATTTGGTTCTAATTGGAACCACATGGTCTGTTCTGTTTGTTAGATTAGAGTAGAATTGACTGACAGTAGTAACAGATGAGGCTACATGAGATCTGGAAATCTTGCAGCTGAATTTTGAGATTTCATAATCATATAGTTTTCATAAGCATGTCTTTTTAAAGTCCTTGAATTCAGAGGAGTATGTTGTGTTTAATTTGGATGCCAAGGATAAGATAACTGATTTATTACTGAATTTGACCAGAGATTAAAATATCATAGCAGTGCTGCAAGTAGTTGCAGTGCTAGTGAGGACAAGGTGAAGACAATTTTAGCCACTAGTACACTGCTTAACTCTTTGTTCATAGGTAGGTACTAGGCTATCATACCCTCGGGCCTATATAGGCCTAGCCAAAAAAAGTTCCCTGGCTTTTGCCACCCAAGAAAATATTTTCCTGTGTCCCTCTCAAGCAGAGCCACAGAAGTGATCCCCGGGGTTAATTTCCTATTTTCCCTCCAGTTGTCAAGATTTTTCTTAAAGAGGGCTAATGAGGAGCTTTGTTTGACATGAATGGTTAGTCTGTTCCAGAGCATGGGAAGTCTCTGGGACAGGAATTTATCCCTTTAGCATGTTCTGTTTATTGTCGTAACAAGGTTTAGGTCCCTGGAGCATGTGGCTCAGAGAGATTGGAATTTCTTTAAGTGTAGCATGTCCAACAGATCTGGGTTTGACATGGCTTTGTATGTTAGGCAGAGGTCGCCTCTGAGTAGGCGATATGCAACGGAGTAGAGCTGGAGTTTTTTGAGATGGTCTGCATATGGCATCTGTTTGAGGCCGGTAATCCTCTTAGTGAGGTATTTCTGAGGCCTTTCCAATTGTTGTAGATGTCATGCGAGGTACATGCAAAATGGGGCCTTGTACTCTATAATGGGTCTGATGAGGAATGAGTAGAGAGGAACAATGACCTCTTTTTTCTGGAGGAAAGCCCCTTTGTGATGAGGTGTGCCACATAGAAGGATTTCCTGACTACTGTGGGGATGTGATTATTAAAGCAGAGACTACTGTTCAACTGTGTCCCAAGGTCTCTTATCACACTTTCGGTGTTTAGTAGGCTACTGCCTGTGTAATAGTTCATGCGTACAGTGTTTTTCCCAAAGGGGATGACAGTGCACGTCTTAACATTGAGCTTGAGGCCTTGACTTTGACACCAAACATCAGTCTCAGTGAGGCACCTTTGTAGAATGTCCACATCATTAGGTGATTCTATTATGGCTCCTAGTTTGCAGTCATCCGCAAACTTCATTAGTCAAAGACCTGCCGTGTTAGCCTGGACTTCTGAGAAGTAGATGCCAAACAGGAGAGGACCCAGGACTGAGCCCTGTGGTACTCCACTCGTCACTGGTCTGAAGTCAGATTTGCAATTGGCTACTTTCAATGTGTGGGTTCTGTCAGTGAGCCAGATGGCCATCCATCTTGCGACACAGGGGTTTATGCCCAGTTTAGTGAGTTTATCTATAATTCCAGAGTGGGGGATAGTGTCAAAAGCCTTGGTGAGGTCAAGATAGGCTGTGTGCACCACCTTACCCTCATCCACGGATCTGGTGACTGCTTCAAAGAAGTCAATCAGAGATAGGAGACATGATCTACCTTTTACACCCAAACTGAGTGGGGTCTAGAGTTTGGAGGTTACCTAAGTCTTTGTTTATAAGCTCTAAGATGATACATTCCTTGGCGTTGCAGACCAGGCTCATCAGGCTAATGGGGTAGTAGTTCCCGGGGTCCATGGTGGCACCTTCTTTGTGGAGTGGGATAACTGTTGCTGTGTGCAATTCAGTAGGCACAAAACCTGAAATGAGGCTATGATTGAACATGGTACTTAGGTGAGGTGCCAGTTCATTCTGTAGTTTGTGCAGAACACAGCCTGGGATGTTGTATGGTCCCATGGATGGTGTGTTCTTGGCTTTGGAGAGTGCGGTCTTTACTTGTGCTTCTGTGATTACAGGGGCTTTGCATTCTTCCGGTATAGAGAAGGGCCCTTTGAGGGGTGAGGGGGGGGGTAAAGTTTGCACTGAACCTTTCTGCCAGGATGTTAGCAATATCAGTTGGTTCTGTATATCTAGTGCCATTGTGCTGTAGCTCAGAGCAGATCTGAGTGTTGATATTGAGATTCTTGACATAGCTGTAGAATGCTTTGTGGTTGTTTTTAGAATCAGTAATAATTTTATTTTAGTAACTAGCTTTGGAGGATTGTATGAGTGATCTCAGCTTCTTACTGAGGGTGACCAGGGAGTTCCTGCAATCAGGGGATTTTACTCTTCTTTGCAACAGCTTCTTCCTTCTGTTGTAGAGTTTATTTATAGCAGGGGACCACCAGATTGGCCTCCTTTTTTTTGAGGATAGCATCTTGGTTCTGTTGGGGATGGCACAATCTATGCACTCGTGTATGTGCTTATACAGTGCAGTTGTAAAGGATTCAGCAGTCGTACCTCTATTTTCCATCTGTATGGGTGTCATGAAGTTTGCTAATTCTGTCTTAAGAAGCATGAAGTTGGCTTTGGAGAAGTTTTTTATGGTGGTTTCCTTAATGGGGGTGGGAGCAGAATATGGATGTCTAGGGTGATTAGCTTGTGGTCAGATCTGACCAGTGAGGAGTTGACCTCTTGTGTGGAACATCAGTTGCCCATATTGGTAATGACCAGGTCCAGGATATTGCTGCCCCTGGTGGGCGTATGGACAAGTTGATGCAGGGCATTGGAATTTATGAATTCCAGAAAACATTGAGCAAATGAGTTAGTACATGAGTAATTTTCCCAGTTGATGGTGGGGTAGTTGAAATTTCCCATTATTAGGGTACTGAGCTGTACCTTAATATTATCCAATATATCAAGAAATGTGGAGTGGGCATCCTGGGGCATGGCGGGGGATCAGTAACAAGCTACAACCTGGATTGCAGTCTTGCCCAGTGTTAGTTGCACTTGGATAATTTCGGATGTGTTATGTTGAGCAACCAGCCTGGAGGTGTTTATATCCTTAATTAATATGGACACGCCTCCTCCTTTAGTGTTTCGGTCCAAGTTAGTTGGCCGAAAGGTGTGGTATGAATTATAGCCTGGTAATTCAGGGGTGGTCTCTGGAACCTTGAACCAGGTCTCTGTCACTGTACAGATGTTGATGTTCTCCATTTTAAGGAGTGCCTCAAGTGAGACTTCTAGCTTTGAGTAGCATTACCCTCAAATTTTGCTTGCTTGTACCTGCTACAGTGGTGAGTTTGTTGCACTATAGGAGTGGCAAGAGCCTTAGCCAGTATCCAGAATCCCAGTGCGACAGGCACAGACCATCTCTGGTAAAGCATCGTGGTCTGTTGATCATGTTGTCCCAGGCAGACAGATACTGTATCCCCTTAGAATGACGCCAGAAGCTTAGACAATTGTTGAAGTCAATCATTTTGTCCTTGTACTGTGGTATCATTCTGGGCAATGACAGGATGCTACTCAGAGCTAGGGTCATACTTGTCTGGGCTACATAAGCCGAGAGCTCCCCCATGTCTCTTTTCATGTAGTCCAGGGAGGTACGTCTCAGGTCATTCACACCAACATGGACAATGACAGAGTCATATTTGTACTTGTTTTGGAGTGACCTGAGTGCGTCTGTTATGTGGCAGATCCTGGCACCTGACAGGCAGCTGACAGTAACTTTCTCCTTGTTTAGCCTGGTGAGTGGGACATCAGTGTGCCTTACTATAGAGTCACCTATGACTAATGGGTTGGGTATGTTGTTTTGCCTTATGGGCTGAGGTATAGGCTGTTAGTATTTATTAAGTCTAGGAATCTTTGGGGATATCAAACCTTGGTACCAGGAGTTCCCAAACCAGGAACAAACCAAAGGAAGACATCCATACAAATGGATAAGGGCCAACAACCACTTTAATGAAAAACAACAGTCAAGCGATTTTGTCTTACATAAAGACTTCTTCAGAACTGCCATAATATCACAATACAACACTTAAATACTAGTACCAACAAATCATGTGATAAATCGACCCAATAAAAAATGCACAAATAATTTAAAGACACATATTAATATTTAACCCACCTAAATTGCTTGTATATATATATATATAGGTCTACCTGATTACGCCAAAAACTGAGAAGAACAACAACAAGATAACCGATACCGGAAGATTGACAACAGAGAAGACTGACAGTTGAGAATCCCGATGCTGAGAACACCGACATGTTAAGGTACGTGTGCGATAGGGTCGGACGTTAGGGTCAGGGTGTGGGTTATGTAAGTGTGTGATAGTTACGGACGTTAGGGTAGGGTGCGGGTGAGGTAAGTGTGCGATAGTGAAGGACATTAGGTTTAGGGGCGGGTTAAGTGAGTTAGGGTTAGGGTGTGGGTAAGGTAAGTGTGCGATAGTGATGGACTTAAGGGTTAGGGGCAGATTAAGTGAGCTAGGGTTAGGGTGCGGGTAAGGTAAGTGTGTGATAGTGACAGACTTAAGGGTTAGGGGCGGATTAAGTGAGTTAGGGTGTGGGTAAGGTAAGTGTGTGATAGTGATGGACCTTAGGGTTAGGGTTTGGGTTAAGGTTAGTGCATATATAGTTGTGTATGTAAGGTTTAGTGTAGGTTTGTAAGGTTTTTGGTATGCTTGTGTTGTGTGTGTGTGTTTTTCAGGAAAGTTATTTGCTTTGTTGATTGTTGGGATTGTGGTTTGTCGGGCATGTGAAGTTTCGTGTTTTTGAACTTTCGGTTTTGTCATGTCGGTTATTTCGTTGTCTGTGTTTTGGCGTGTCAGTGTTATCGGGTAGACCCATATATATATATATATATATATATATATATATATATATATATGTTTAAAAACTTAAATCCATACATTTAATCTGCAATAAGTACTTCTAATGCATAAAGCACATGAAGACATTATATACATAAATTAAAAACGTACAATTGAATTAAATTCAACCATCCAGGCTCTTAAGTTTTAAAAGAGGTAAAATAGAAGAAGCATCATTAAGGACCAGAGGGTCCAGGGTATTAAGCCCATCATTAAAGACAAATGGCTTTTAATTTCATCTTCAACTGAACTGGTTAGTATTTTAGGAAATTTTCCTAAAGTAGTTTTTCGTAAAAACAAGTGTTTCAATAAAATGCTTGAAGGACATGGGCTTGTAAAACATTGCAATAGACCTAGTGCTATGTTCAAATGTGGTCTTTGTAATCAGCGTTGATAAGTTTTAGAATGTAAATCTTTTACTGTGAAGAACAGAAAGTTTGTGCTGGATAGATATTTTAATTGTGACTCTAGCTGGGTTTTTTATATAGCATTGTGTAACTCATGCAACGCATTCTATATAGGGAAAACCTCTTGGAAGTTGAGGGAGAGGATGTGTGAACGTGTTAATGATATTGTGAAGGGAAAAACTTCCAATTCCCTGTATAGAAATATTAAGCAAGCTCCTGACCACAAATTATTTTTTGTTGTCTTAGACTATATTGTTAAAGACCCTAGAGGTTACATTTTAGATGAACATCTGTTTAGGACAGAATTAATATGGACCCTCCGGGCCTTAATGATGCTTGTTCTATTTTATGTCTTTTAAAACTTAAGAGCCTGGATGGTTAAATTTAATTCAATTTTACATTTTTAATTTATGTATAGAATTTCTTCATGTGCTTTATGCATCAGTAGTACTTATTATACATTAAATGTACGTATTTAGGTTTTTAAACATATATACAAGCAAATTAGTTGGTTAAATATTATTATGTGTCTTTAAATTATTTGTGCGTTTTTATTGGGTAGCTTTATGACATGATTTGTTGGTACTAGTATTTAAGTGTTGTATTATGATACTATGGCAGTTCTGAAGAAGTCTTTATGTAAGACAAAAGTGCTTGACTACTTTTTTTTCATTAAAAGTGGTTACTGGTCCTTATCCATTTGTCCGGGCAACCTCCTATCGAACCTTGTTGTTATACATGCTCTAATTAATAGAGGGAGAGTTGAAAACCACCATCGAAAAGATACTTTTATTTATGGATTTTAAAAAAGCATATTTCAAAATATTTCTTGGTTTCATGGGAGGTGACCTGTTGTAGGCTGTGAATTAGTAATTTGTCTAGCTTTGAATAACTTGAAGATCAATATGTTTTGTTTGTGATTTGCTAAGAATCTGTCTAAAGACAACTGGGTCTCTCACAAATATGGATATCCCTCACAGTTTCTGACAGGTCTGAATGCATGATAAGTGATGAAACCCAGTTAAGAATCAGTGCTGTTTTTAAACTGAAACCAATACTCTGTTACAATATGGCTATGGTTGTGTTTCAGTACTAGGAGAGACATAAGATCTGGCTCTGTGCAGAGCAACCTCAATGTGATCTTGACTGGAATTTTCTGTATGGCTTTTTGTTATATTCAGAGGATTGACTTTTCCTTAAAAAGGCATTGAGGGGGCAGCAAGTGATTTGGCCAAATTGTGGAATCCATGGAAAAGAATGGTGCAGTGCATTATTGGTGGAGAAAACTGGGCTGCCGGTCATCTTGTCCAAGTTGACACACACTGGTGCCCCTTAGAATGACACCAAATACTTGATGTTAAACATACTAATTCATTAATTATTCTCTTTTGTAGTAAATTTTGAGATATTAGAAGGATTATTAATAGACATGTGGATGTCACTACCAAAGAGAGACCCCCTGGGTGGCATCTTGGGGGAGCACCCACACTTGGTGTATAAAAAGGGATGTATTCTGAAAGGTATTGTGGACCTGAAACTAGGTCAGAGGTCTTCTGACCTTTTGAAAGAATTTCTAAGTGCAGGAGTTTCAACCAATGTAGATTTATTAATGACACTTTAACTGTAGTCTCTGGGGTACCCTAGGGCGATATCACGTAAGAGGAAAATATAATTATAAGGATGCTGGGTATATTGCTGCTTGCCTCTGCTGTGATACAATTTTACATACAAAATGGATATAGCATTGAAAGGTACAATTTACTAACACAATTATAGTATTAGCACCAAAGACTCTAATAATGCTTTCAGTAGACATGCATAAACTATGCTGTAGCATAGACTAGATCCAGGCCTGCTGAATCTAGTTTAGTTTGTATGCTTGTTATTTCCCTGAAAAGCTAATTCCACCTAAAACGCGGCTTTTCAGCGCTTCTGTGGATCCCTAGTGATATCTGCATTGCTTACTGTACTTATTTCCTTATTTCACTTGAAAGAAAGTTACTGTTTGTCATTTTTGCATTTAAGTTACCTGGCACTTGCTCACTAAAGCAATTATATAAGTCAGCACTAAAAAATTAAAAGCACTACACCCTCACAAATCCCCCCTGGAGTACCTTGCTCCCCAATGGCCATTTCTTTCAATTATAAAGAAATTCCCAATACTATTCTAGCATGTCCAAAGGTCAGTTGTCAATCTCCTCTCCAGTCCAGCTGGTGAATCTGGGAATCTTGAGGCAATGTTACAACTGCCTCATGTACACAGACAACCCTCTCCTCCTCCCAACAAATTCCAACACATGTGAGAGATGCAACCATATAGCCAAACTGGAGGCTAAGCTCTCTCAACTCAGTACTGGCATAACCAGTCAGGAGGAGAAGGAAACCACACTCACTACAATTCCAGTCTCACATAGACCTACCACGACAGCAAACCAAACACATAAACACACAAAAACATACTTGGAGGCTCTAAATAAAAATCTGCCTAAGCAGCAGAGACCTCCAAAGCAGACACCCAAGCAACCGATATCCCAAAACAAAACATGTGCAACACATAGCTCACAAAGCCAGTGTGCCGAACAGTCACAGCCCTTAAGGCTAAACAACACACCTGATACACTTGTAATAGGCGACTCTATCATCAGGCACACTGACGTCCCACTCACCAGGCTAAACAAGGAGAAGGTCAAGGTGAGCTACCTGTCGGGCGCTAGGATCCGCCACATAACACAAGCACTCAGGTCACTCCAAGGCAAGTACAAATATGACTCAGTCATTGTCCATGCTGGTGTGAATGACCTGAGACATACCTCCCTGGACTACATGAAAAGAGACATAGAGGAGCTCTCTGAGCATGTAGCCCAGGCCAGTATGACCCTGACCTTGAGTAGCATCTTACCCTCACCAAGAATGATGCCACAGTATGAAGACAAGATTATCAATTTCAACAATTGGCTTAAGTATTGGTGTCATTCAAAGGGGATCCAATGCCTGTCAGCCTGGGATGACATGCTCGACAAGCCACGATGCTTCGCTAGGGATGGCTTGCACCTGTCACCCCTGGGCTTTCGGATATTGGCAAAGGCTCTTGCTACCCCCATAGTGCCTTTTTTAGGCAAGGCTCAAAAGACAAACCCACCTCCATAGGTATCACAAGGGATAAGAAACTAAGAGTAATGCTACTCAATGCCAGAAGTCTAAACCTCAAGATGCACGCACTCGAAACTCTCCTTAGCATGGAGAACATCGATATCTGTGCAGTAACAGAAACCTGGTTCAAGGCTCTCGAGAGCACCCCAGCACTACCAGGTTATACCTCATACCATGCTTTTCGGCCCCAAAACTTGGACCGAACCACAAATGGAGAGGGAGTATCAATATTCGTCAAAGATACCCACACCTCCAGGTTGGTGGCACAGCACGAAGCATCAGAGACTATCCATGTGCAACTAACAGTGGGTAAAACTGCCTTCCAGTTTATAGCCTGCTACAGACCACCCTCTCAAACCCAGGAACCCCACTCAGCCTTCCTGAGAACATTGGAAAATATGAAGGTCTCTCCAAACACCATTATATTGGGTGACCAACTACCCAACCATAGACTGGGAGCATTACTCTAACTCCAACACCCTAGCCCAAAGGTTCCTAGAATTTATAAACTCAAATGCTATGGAACAACTTGTTACCACTCCCACAAGAGGGGAAAACATACTAGACCTGATCATCACCAACATGGGGACTCTATGCTCCAGACCAGAAGTGTATCCCTCACTAGTAAGATCAGACCATAAACTAATCTCACTGGATATTCACATCCCGACCCTACACCATGCCCAGAAAACCACAGTGAAAAACTTCTCTAAAGCAAATTTCACACTCCTCAAAACCAAGGTGGAATCCTTCAAAGCCCCCGGGCCTGTGGATAATACGGCCCAGACCGCAAAATCCTTTATAAACGCATTCTATGAACACCTTCAGGAATGCATGGATCATACAATCCCAAATAAAACCAAGACCCAATCCTCCAAAGGCAGATGTCCTGTCTGGTGGACCCCAGCCATAAACAAACTATACAATAGAAGGAGGAAGCTACTACATGATAGAGCAAAATCCCAAATAGGGAAGGCATCTCTGATCAGTATTAGCAAAAAACTACGGGCACTCATAAAATCGTCTAAGGCCAGCTTCGAGAGAAAAATTGCACAGGACACTAAGGATAATCACAAGGTTTTCTTTAGTTATGTTAGGAACCTGGGTGGGAATTCCCAGATATGCTCAGAATTAGTCCAAAATGACAAAAAATACACCGAGCCCACAGACATTGCCAACATCCTAGCTGACAGGTTCAGCGCAAACTTCTCCCCCCCTCCCCACCAAAAGGGCTAATATCTATCCCAGCAGAGTGCTTCCCCCCTGACATCTCAGATGCTCAGGTAAGAGCTGCCTTCTCCAAAGCAAGAAACACAGCATCAATGGGACCAGACGGTGTCCCGGGCTGCGTCCTACATGAACTCCAGGAAGAGCTAAACCCAAACCTAAAACTACTGTTCAATCTCAGCCTTACTACAGGATATGTACCCAAAGAGTGGCGTACAGCATCAGCGGTCCCTCTCCACAAAGGTGGTGCCTCAACGGATCCTGGAAACTATCGCCCCATAAGTCTCACTAGCTTGGTCTGCAAAGCTATGGAAAGGATCATCATGGACCTTATAAATAAAGATATTGGGGACCTGCAGACACTGGATCCTACCCAGTTCGGCTTTGTTAAGGGCAGATCCTGCCTCTTGAACCTGGTCGATTTCTATGAAACAGTCACCAAGGCCATTGACAAGGGGAAGGTGGTCCACACAGCCTACCTGGACCTCGCAAAAGCCTTTGATACAATACCCCACTCGGGCATTATAGATAAGCTCACCAGCTTAAATATAAACCCCTATGTCACTAGATGGGTTGCAAACTGGCTCAAGGACAGAACCCACATGGTTAGAATAGCTGGAGCCATGTCAGACTCCAAACCAGTTACAAGTGGCGTCCCACAAGGCTCAGTCCTGGGACCTCTCTTGTTCGGTATATATTTCTCGGAGGTACAGGCCAACATGGAAGGACTGTGGCTAACCAAGTTTGCAGATGACTGCAAACTGGGCGCCATAATAGACTCTCCAGCCGACACAAGCATCCTCCAAAAGGGCCTCATAGAAACAGACAACTGGTGCCAGAGCCATGGCCTCAAGCTAAATGCCAAAAAGTGTATAGTCATCCCCTTTGGCAAAAACAAAGTGCCCACAAATTACCACATAGGTGGTAATCCATTAGGTATACAAGAAGTAATTAGGGACTTGGGGACCCAAGTTGATAGCAATCTCTCATTTGACAACCACGTGGCCAAAGTGGATAGAAAAACATTTTATATAGCCCACCTAATCATGAAGGGATTCACATCTAGATCAGGGGAAGTCATCGTGCCTCTTTACTCATCCCTCATCAGGCCCATAATTGAGTACAATGCCCCTTTTGGGATATACCTTACCAGACACCTGCAGCAACTGGAAAGATCCCAAAAGTACCTCACCAAGAGGATCAAGGATCTCAAACAGATGCCGTATGCTGCCCGGTTAAAGAAACTCCAGCTCTACTCAGTGGCATACCGCCTGCTCAGAGGCGATCTGTGCCTGACGTATAAAGCCATGTCCAACCCGGAATTAATGGACATGCTGCACCTCAGAAAATCCAAATCCCATAGAGCTACGTGCTCGAGGGACTTGAACCTCAGCACTGAAATAAATAGGACATGCTGGAGGGACAGATTCATAACCCAGAGGCTCCCTTCACTCTGGAATAAAATCCCAGTCCAGGTTAGGCAGAGTCCCTCATTGACTCTCTTCAAGAGGAATCTTGATGAGTGAATGGGACATCGTAGGTTTACCCCGGGTATCACTTCTATGTCACTGTTAGACAGAGGCACAGTATACTAACCTTGAAAAAGGGCATAGCAAAATTAATTTAATATGGGTGGCGAAAGCCATACACACTCTGGCTAGGCTTATAAATGCCCTAGGGCAGATAGTCTAGTATGAACCTATGAACCTATGAACCTATAAGGATGTAGAAATTTTAAAAGATGTATTTATTTTTATTTTAGAAAGTCCCCAGTCCAGTTAGACAAGCTAAACAGGCACTAAAAATTGAATATAAAGAGCTCTATTGGTAAATTCTTTTAGATGCTGCATACAGATATGGTTTGAATGAATCTTTATTCACAGCATATTTTTAATAAACTTATATGTACATTTCTTGATTGACTGCATGAAAATTTATATTTATTAATTTGTTTGTGTCTTTCGGCTTTTCCCGGTTTGGGGTCGCCACAGCAGAACTCCAGTCCGCTTATGATTGGTAGTTGATTTTTACGTGCCGAGTTACCAGCCCTGATGCACAGCCTTCAACGAAGGTATGCCCATTCACACGTCTCCACGCAGAAAACGCTCTAGCTGTGAATCGAACCGGACAGCGTCTTACTGTGAGGTGACAACTCTAACGCAGCACCACCTATATTTATTAATAAGCTTTAAATTTTTAATTTGTCACGATTCATCATTTTCATTGCTAGTTGGTATTTAAAGAAAGGATCTGGTGAAATTTAACAGTCCTAATGAAGTCTTGCCACTAGAAGATGTTTTAAAATAAAAGTTGCATTATTTTGAAGCATTACTCTCGGAGGTCGACAGTGGATTGTTTTTGGTGTGTTTTGTTCACCAATTGAATAAATAGATGTTGCTTCAGATGCCACAAAACATACTTCAAAGAGTCAGTAGGCTCAAGTACTACACAATGACTGCTTCTGGGATTCCACAACACACATGATACTAATAGTCAAGGGTGTCACACAATGACTGCTTGTAGTATTTATTGGACTCAATTGCTAAATGCTTGCATGCTGACAAATACAGTTATTGTCAACAAACAGCCTAAGTACAAAAAGAAATATATATATATATATATATATATATATATATATATATATATATATATATATATATATATATATATTACAAGCTGTTGATGGTGGCTGTGAACTAGTCTGGAATCAACATGGAGCTGTTACAACAACAACAACAATTTAAACAACTAACCTGCAGGCAATAAATATTTTAGAAATAAACAGCAAAAGCAGCAAGTAGGTCAACACAGCTGAGCTAGGAGCACCATTTGTTTAAATGAACAGCAAGAGCAGAATGCAGCACAGCACATATTCCATATCACCAAACAACAGCTGCAGAGAGCAGTTAAGCCATGTTCTGCTCCCTGCAGCAACTATTAGTAACTGTGCAACTAGCCAAGGGTCCAAGTAGAATATAAGAAATGTGAGAAAACAGTTATAAACACTTTAAAGCAAACCAGTTTCATCTTTATACTGCAACACAGCCCACTGCTGTGTGTAACAGGAAGGTCAAATCTTGACAGAAGTAGACAGCCCAGTAGCAGTATGTAGTAGGGATTTGCAGCACAGATAGGTCAGAAACATATGTCACAATTTAAAAGCTATACTTAAAGTTAAAAACAATTTGAACAGCATCTGTAAATGAAGCACAAATGAAGAAGAATGCTCAAAGCACAAGAAACGTCTTACACCAACTACAAATAAAGCCCAATAGTGTCTGAAGTTATCAAAACTATGGTACAATAAGCAATATTAAAGGCATGCAGATTCAATCACATTAAATAAAAAAAGCACTTTCCTGATGTTTCTCAGACCATACGAAAGTTAAATCTTATTATAAGTGTTCATTCTAGTATCAATGTGTAGCAAGAAAATATAGCACAAAGGCACACTGCAATGTGCCACACTGGTGGTTTAGAAGGGTAAAGCTCCGAATATGGTCCAGCTGACCTGTGTTCAATTAATGTCTCAGGCAACTGAAAGAGTGGCATAGAGGGACTAGTGTTACCATCCCTGGTGGGAGGGGAGGTTATGTGGGTGTCTCCTGTGGTGATGTCTGGTAGAAGCTAAGGATAGCACTATTAGCAAGAGTGGTCCAAGGAGTGGGTGGGGTTGTGTTATGGCATAGCCACTGTATAGGCAGTGCAAAATGCCACAAGTCCACATTGTGCAAGCACCCCTCAGAGGGAGGTGGAAGTACTGAGTGTGGTCAACATTGAAAAAAAAAAACAGGTAGATATTGATGAACAGACCCCCCCCCCCCCCAAGACACCATTAAAATCTGCTCTGGTCCCAGCACTATCAAAGGAAGTCCAGGGGAGGTGGTTGGTTGACTTGGCAATGGATGTGGGGCACTGGGTAGGGTGAGGTAGGATGATAAGAGGGGAGAAAAATCCTCCCCCCCAAAAGACACAAAAGAATCCAGCTAAACAGACTAGGAGATGATGTTGTGTAGCATTCTGCTTATAGATGAAGGCTGTCAGGTTGGACATTTTTAAGAAGGAGGGAAATAAATCCACAAAAAGCTTGTATACACTTTGTGACAATATCTGGCTGGGGTGGAGATCCCACTTGTGACTGACGGGATGATAAAATCAGTGCATGTTTAAAACATAAATATTTCTAATGGTCTCTGCAGGGAATGACCTGTTTTTTCCTGAGGTATTTAGAAGACAGACACAAATACTCCTTTCCTTCTGACTATCTAGTGAGATCATCAATTCACAATATACAGCCACCCCTGTCCCCTGCCTGAGGTGGCCAGCCCTCAGTTTGTAACAAAGGAGAACCCCCATATTGGCATCCTGGAACACAAAAGGGATGGGGCTGGAATGTATTTAATAAAGAAATAGAGGACCTTCTCTGAAAGGTAAAGCCATTTCTGTAAGACTTTAGGTAGGCGTTTTGCATACCAGACCACTGCTGAGGAGAATTTTGCTCACAATGCATGCCCAAACAGGGATAGCATCTTTATTATGATTTAATAAGCTGAGGGCTGAAACTCCCTATGGTATACACATGCCAGTCCAGAATTCCCAGACCTTGAGGTTTCTGTGGCAGCTCGGCTGTCCACGGCTTTATCCTGCCCTTTTCATTATTCCAAAGGTATTGATGCAGCAGTAGGTAATCCTTTTGTGTACAGGGTTTCTGTGAAGGCCTGTGATATGCCAATAAGGGTAGCATAGTTGTGACACAGCAAAAATTTTTATGAGATCCCAGCAGTAGGTGCCTTAATTTATACCATGTGTACCCACAGAAACACCTTCTTTTATAATGGTTCAGATTGTATTTAGCCATATGAACTGAATCTGGGTGAAGGTAATAAATGCGTAAGTATCTGGGGGTGGGGGGGGTGAATTACACTATTCGAAGAGGAGGAAGCTACTTTGAGTTTGAAAACGTTTTGCCACTGCATTAAATGCAAAAATTCAGATTTGCTTGGGTTCCACATAAGAACAGACAGGTGAAAAAAATGCTGTATAATGTCTAAGACTGCTAAAATGTCTGCTAAGGGAATCTGAGACAGGACTGTACAGTCATCTGCAAAGAAGAGGGCATTTGTTTTTATTCCAAATATATCCCACCTGCCTATCACCTTGGGTAAGTTCAGGACCCTATTTAATGGCTCTTTTGCTAAAAGGAAAAGCAAAGGGGAGAGTGGGCATCCTTGCTGCATCTCTTTCTCTCTCTCTCTCTAAGATAATTCAGGAAGAAAGAGTATTGTTGTTATCTAAAATTACCACTGATAGTTGAGAGTGTAGAACCTGAATGGTTTGGATGTATTCTACTGGGAAACCCATGTTCTGAAGTTGGTCCCATAAATATTCTCATTGGATGGAGTCAAAGGACTTTCTGAAGTCTATCAACAAAGCTACTACAGGTTTTGGCATCTGCTTCAACACATGCATAAATGTGCTTAAATTTCTAACTTGAATGCAACTCGACCTGCCTTTCCCATGATCAGCTGGGGCATAAGGCAGGTGAGCCTGTTAGCCATTGCCCTTGCATAAAGTTTGACATCTGTATTAATTAAGGAGATAGGCCTATACTGCTCTACTTTGGAAGTGTCCTTGCCTGGCTTAGTGATCACATATATGATGGATGTAGAATGGGTAGGATTTAAATGTCCCTCTTCCCAGAATGAGGCAGAGTATGCTATCATCATCTAATACTACCTTAACAACTTCTTCCATCAAGCTATCAGAAACTGCAACCTTACTGGGGGTGGGGGGAGCTGGCATATTGCCTCATGGATTTCTTGGGAGGTTAATGGACAGTTGCCTAGCTTGAAGGGAAGAAAGATAGGGGAGTTTAGCTTTTTAAGCAAAGTTGTTTTTTTCAGTAATGACCTTATCAGTTGAGTTATTATTCTCTGTAGTGTATAAGATTTTATAGAATATTATAAACTCTTCCAATATATTATTAGAGGTGGTTACTACTCCCTTGGCAAAATTTACTAATTTTGGAGTGAAGGATTGAAGTCTCCTTTTGCAAACCAGGATGGCTAGTGACCTTGCAGACATGGAACTAAATGCCCATGCCTGTACCTATAGAGAGTTGGGCTTTGTCCTGTTTCAAAATGCAGTATTGTACATGAAGCCCATTATATTCCCGTAGGTAGTCTGGATGCCTAAACTATGTCTTTCTTCACTGATGGAGTACTAGCTGTAGATGCTGTCCGACCTTTCTAATCAGAGTGTTTATGCTTGCCAACAGCTATACTTACAATGCAGAACATAGGAGCTTCAACTCTAATTTAAAGGACTCCCACCAAATACTTATAGGGATGGACCCTACAGGATTATATTCCAGATATGTCTTAACCCACCTACTATCTGAGAGTCCTTTTGCCCACATCTTGGCAACCCTTCCTGCTTCTGGTCCTTAATCTGACAGAAAATTGCCAGATGATCTGAAAAGGAAGTTGGTTCATAGGTTCATAGGTTCATAGGTTTATACTAGGCTATCTGCCCTAAGGCATTTATAAGCCTAGCCCAAATTTTTGTGGCTTACGCCACCCCTTATATGAAAAAATACTGTGCCCATTAGTTTGTTGTGCCTCTGTCCAGCAGTGACACAGAGATGATTCCCGGGATAAACCTACGATCTCCCATCCACAGGTCAAGATTTCTCTTGAACAGAGCCAGCAAGGTGCTCTGCCTCACATGGACCGGGATTTTATTCCACAGCATAGGAGTCTCTGAGTGATAAATCTATCCCTCCAGCACGTCCTATTTATATCCGTGCTAAGGTTTAAGTCACTTGCTCTAGTGGTTTTGGTGGATTTGGATTTTTGAGGTGGAGCATGTCCATTAATTCCGGGTTGGACATGGCCTTGTATGTCAGGCACATGTCACCTCTGAGCAGACGGTATGCAACTGAATAGAGCTGGAGTTTCTTCAATCTGGCAGCATATGACAGATTTTGGAGTCCCTTTATCCTTTTGGTGAGGAACTTTTGGGGTCTCTCCAATTGCTGCAGATGTCGGGTGCGATACATCCCGAATGGGGCATTGTACTCGATCATTGGTCTGATAAGTGAAGAGTACAGGGGAATAATGACCTCACTAGATCTGGATGTGAATCCCTTCATGATCAGGTGGGCAATGTAGAAGGTCTTTCTAACCACTTTAGCAACGTGAGTGTCAAAAGAAAGGCCACTGTCAACCTGGGTCCCCAGGTCCCTGATAACCTCTTCTGTGCTTAGTGGATTGCCACCTATATGGTAGCTTGGGGTTACCTTGTTTTTCCCGAAGGGTATGACTATACATTTTTTGGCATTTAACTTCAGGCCATGGCTCTGGCACCAGCTATCTGTTTCCGTGAGTCCCTTCTGAAGAATATCCGTGTCCGATGCACTTTCCACTATGGCCCAGTTTGCAGTCGCCTGCAAACCTTGTCAGCCAAAGTCCTCCCATGTTGGCCTGTACTTCTGAGAAGTAGATGCCGAACAATAGGGGCCAAGGACCGAGCCCTGTGGGACACCGCTTGTGACCGGCTTGGAGTCTGACATAGCGCCAGCAACTCTAACCCTGTGGGTTCTGTCCTTAAGCCAGTTTGCAAACCCATCTTGTGACATATGGGTTTACATTTAAGCTGGTAAGTTTTTCTACAATACCCGAGTGGGGTATTGTGTCGAAGGCCTTTGCAAGGTCAAGGTAGGCTGTATGGACTGCCTTTCCCTCATCAATGGCCTTGGTGACTGTTTCGAAGAAGTCGACCAAGTTCAAAAGGCATGATCTGCCCTTGACGAAGCCAAACTGGGTCGGGTCCAATGTCTGCAAGTCCCCTATATCTTTGTTTATGAGCTCCATTATGATCCTCTCCATAGCTTTGCAGACTAGACTTGTTAAGCTTATGGGGCGGTAATTACCAGGTATCAATTCTGTTTGATCTATACTGGGTAAAATGTCCTTTGATGCTACCTAAAACTCCTAACTATTAGCCTGGGGTAGCTGAGGTGCTATAATAGAAAAAAAACATTTTTGTCCTGGTGTAACAGATAACAGAAAGCCTCCAGTCCCAGGTACTCCCATCTAATGCTAAACTGTGTCTTGGGCCCTCACATGGCTCTGAGTAAATGGTAACATTCTGTCCCTAACAGAATCCGAAGTGACATTAATGTCCCTTACAATTAACAAATATGAATCAGTGAGTTGCCTGGTTCATAAAGAACTGAACAGGTTGTGGAGGATAGATGGAGAATACATATTTGGGCCATGTATGTTGGCTGCTGTAATAAGAGAGTGCCCCATAGCCAATGTCACCTTTTGCTCCCTAGCCTCCCCAATCTTTTTCTGCTCTTTAAGCACCCATATCAAAGACTTTTTGATCATGATGGCCAATCCTACTTTTGCTTTACTGTGTAAAATGTAAAAACAGTCAAACTTAGAGAAACTCCTGAACAATCTAGCATGCTGCTTTGCAATCATATATTCTTGGAAAAGCACGATATATGCTGTTGTGCTTTTCAATCAGCTATTAACAACATTTCTTTTAACTTTAAAATTTAAACCATGAACATTTGTAGTAGAACAATGAATCGTTAATAATAATGTGTAAAAGAAAAAAGAACAACAAGAAATAATGTCAGGTTCTACATACACTGATAGTGAACCAGGACTAGGCTGGAGTGGGTAGAGGAAGGCTCCGTTCTCTATATGACAATCTACCCTAGACCCCCAGGCCATGAGGGTGTATGAAGCTGTATACCCAAAATGAGATTTAATAGAGGGAAATTTGTAGTCAGATTTTGGTGTCTGAACATGTGAAATTGTCATCAACCCCTTTAATAAGTCTTTTCACTCCAGGTTTGGTCAAGAATTTTTCTCTGCTCCTATTTTTCTCCTGAGAAGTAGCAACTCATTGAGCAGACTCATCCATGCAGACTGTAGCGAGCGGCTCTGTTACTGCGTCAGCAGAGGACTCGTCCTCATCTCCCTGGTCTACCCAATCTTGAGGGTCACTCAAGCTATCCTCCATGTTTTGCAGAGGGGTATAATGATTTGTAACATCCACACTTCGCAGGAGGAACAGAGCTCTCACAAGTTGTTTAACGGATTCCTTCAGATATGGCACTCAGGAGAGTGTGCTTTCACATGGTTAATTCTGTAATTATGGTGCTGTGTCATGGTCATCAAACGTGTAGTCTCTGTTACTGAATTTTAATGCTAAAGAGCACAGAATCCTGAAGAATAGAGGAATATTATTCTTAAAAGACAGAGTACTGACACTCTTGAAAGTCCCATGCTTTTGAAGTATTTGGTGAGAAAAACCTAGGAAGAGCCACTCTCTGTGACCCGATATCAGAAACAGACATCACTTTTTTGTGATTTTTAGCACTCAGTGATGCATTTGGTGGGGGGGGGGGGGGTATGGTTGTTGGTTAGCCAGGTGAGCTCGATCAATGTTGAGAAATATGAAGGGGGGTAGATTTAGTGCTTTTGCCAGATTGTCCCTCCAAACACACACACACACACACACACACACACACACACACACACACACACACACACACACACACACACACACACAATCATCTTTTTCCATGCCTTCTGGTAGACCTACAAGCCACAGCTTATTTCACCTGCTTCTGGTTTCGAGATCATCGACCTTCCCACACAGTGAAAGCAGATCTGTGCTGTAAGAGATTACGGACTGCTGTTGAGACTGGTGCTGGACCTTGTGATGATATATACAGTCTTCTAAGGAATGTATTGCCACAACATATTGCTCCAGCGAAGTATTTTGGGTAGCTACAGCTCCCTTTAATTACACAGTGTCTTTTAGTACTCTGGAGACCAATGCAGTCAAATTATTTGTGGATTAGTTCCATTACGAGAAGCCACGTACTGGATGCCATGGCTGTCATGCTCCCCATGCAGTTCGGAAGCACTTCTCTGTCAGGTATGTAAATTGTTAGAGTTTCTTTTCACAGCTCCAACTGTCTGCACAAATTATTTACACTCTAATAGGAGAGCATTTTTGGATCCTACTACAATTAATTTGTTTTAGTAATGCTTTATAGCAAAGATCACGTCCCTTATGGCAGGAGTCAACTGAGGAAGCTGCATATTCCATGTTGGTTAGTTCTGCCCCCCCCCCCCCCCCCCAAGAACCAATACAAGATTTCATTCATTTTGGGAATCCCTAGGACCTGAAGCTTCAGCATTTTTATTATCTCATTTATAACTGCTTGTCAGTAGGAGGTGTCAGATTTCCTTTCTCAGCAGGGACAATCATGGTGCTGTGCAGGATTAAATAAATCCTGCCAAGTTGCTGTAGAAATATTTCCCTATTCACCAGTACAAATTCATTCATTTTCTGTCTCTAGGCTACTAACAATCTCTCACCTACCATAATTTTAGGATACTTTGTGAACTTTATAACCTCTTCTGCAAACATACTCGCTATAGAAACTTTATTTTTTCCCACAGGACTTCCAAACTTATATCTGTATATTATAGGTTCATAGGTTCATAGGTTCATAGGTTTATACTAGGCTATCTGCCCTAGGGCATTTATAAGCCTAGCCAAAATGTGTTTGGCTTTCTCCACCCTTATAATTTAACTTCTAGAGCCTCTGTCCAGTAGCGCCACTGGAGTGATCCCAGGTACAAACTTACGGTTTCCCAACCACTCATCAAGATTTCTCTTGAAGAGGGCCAGCGAGGGGCTTTGTCTTACGTGAATTGGGATTTTATTCCAGAGTGTGGGGAGCCTTTGGGATATGAATCTATCCCTCCAGCATGTCCTATTTATTGCTGTGCTGAGGTTTAAGTCCGAGGAGCGTATGGCACTAATGGATTTGTTTTTTTTAAGGTGGAGCATGTCCATTAATTCTAGGTTGGACATGGCCTTGTAAGTCAGGCAGAGGTCGCCTCTGAGCAGGCGGTAAGCAACTGAGTAGAGCTGTAGTTTCTTTAGCCTAGTTACATAGGGCAACTGTTTGAGGCCCATGATCCTTTTGGTAAGGAACTTTTGGGGTCTGTCCAGCTGCTGCAGGTGCCAGGTAAGGTACATCCCAAATGGGGCATTGTACTCAATTATGGGTCTGATGAGTATAGGGGCACAATGACCTCTCTAGATCTAGACGAGAACCCTTTAGCTATAAGATGGGAAATATAGAAGGATTTTATGACTATGTTGGCAATGTGATTGTCAAAGGAGAGGTTACTATCAACCTGGGTCCCCAGATCCCTAATTACTTCTTCTGTACTTAGTGGGTTTCCTCCTATGTGGTAATTAGTGGGCACCTTGTTTTTCCAAGTTAAGTTTGAGGCCATGGCTTTGACACCAGGCATCTGTCTCTGTAAGACCCTTTTGGAGGATGCTTGTGTCGGCTGGGAAGTCTATTATGGCTCCCAGTTTGCAATCATCAGTGAACTTGGTAAGCCACAGTCCTTTTGTGCTGGCCTGTACTTCAGAGAAGTATATACCGAACAAGAGGGGCCCCAGGACTGAGCCCTGTGGAACTCCACTTGTAACAGGTTTAGAGTCGGACATGGCACTTCCAACCCTGACCACATGCGTTCTATCCGTAAGCCAGTTTGCAACCCATCTTGTGACATATGGGTTGATGTTTAAGCTGATTAGTTTGTTTATGATTCCAGAGTGAGGTATTGTATTGAAAGTCTTAGTGAGATCCAGATAGGCAGTGTGAACTGCCTTTCCCTCCTCTATGGCTTTGGTGACTGTTTCAAAAAAGTCAACCAGGTTTAGGAGGCAGGATCTGCCTTTAACAAAACCAAATTGGGTAGGGTCCAGTGTCTGGAGGTTTCCTATGTCTTTGTTTATGAGATCCATAATGATACACTCCATAGCCTTGCAAATTAGGCTAGTCAGACTTATGAGGCGATAGTTCCCAGGATCCGTTGTGGGGCCACTCTTGTGGAGGGGGATCACTGTTGCTGTATGCCATTCCTTGGGTACATAACCTGTTTTAAGGCTGAGTTGGAATAGTGAATTTAAGTGGGGGTTTAGTTCTTTCTGGTGCTCGTGCAGGACGCAGCCCGGTATTCCGTCTGGTCCCATAGATGCTGTGTTTTTAGCTTTGGAGAGGGCTGCTTTTACCTGTGTGTCTGAGATATCTGGGGGACTACATTCATCTGGGATAGACACAGGCCCTTTTGGAGGGGAAGGGGGGGGGGTAAAGTTTGTACTGAACCTGTCAGCCAGAATGTTGGCAATGTCAGTCGATTCCATGTATTTTGTGCCATTTTGTACTAGCTCTGAGCAGATCTGGGTGTTTTCTCCCAGGTTCCTGATGTAACTGAAGAATGCCTTGTGATTATCTTTGGAGTCTTTGGCAATTTTTCTTTCGAAGTTTGCCTTTGAAGCTTTTATGGTAGTTTCTTGCTAATACTGATCAGGGATGCCTTCCCTTTTAGGGTTTTGGCCCTGTCATGTAGTAGTCTCCTCCTTTTGTTGTATAGCTTGTTTATGGCTGGAGTCCACCAGACTGGTCTCCTATTTTTGGAGGAGTGAGCCTTGGTTTTACTTGGCATGGCATGATCCATGCATTCCTGTAGGTGCGTTCGTATAGAATTCTGTGGTTTGGGTAACATTTTCCAATTTCTCAGGGGCTTTAAAGCTTCCTACTTCTGTCTTGAGGAGAGTGAAGTTTGTTTTTGAGAGGTTTTTCACTGTGGTTTCCTTGGCTGGGGGTGGGGTTGGGATGCGGATGTCCATTGTGATTAGTTTGTGGTCTGATCTCACCAACGAGGGATTTACTTCCGGTGTGGAACATTGATCCCTTATGTTTGTAATGACTAGGTCTAATGTATTTTCCCCTCTTGTAGGAGCAGTGACTAGTTGTTCCATGGTGTTTGAGTTGATGTATACTAGAAACCGTTGGGCAAATAAGTTTGGACTTGAGTAGTTTACCCAGTCGATGTTTGGGTAGTTGAAGTCCCCCAATATTATGGTGTTTGGTGGGATCTTCATATTTTCTAGTGTTCTCAGGAAGGCTGCGTGTGGGCCCTGAGACAGAGAGGGTGATCTATAGCAGGATATGACTTGGAAGGCAGTTTTGCCTACTGTTAGTTGCACATGAATTGTTTCCAATGTATCATGCAATGCCACTAATCTGGAGATGTGGGTGTCCTTGATGAAGATGGATACACCCCCTCCCTTGGTGCTTTTGTCCGAGTATTGTGGCCGAAAAGTATGATATGAGTTGAATCCTGGTAATGCTGCGGTGTTCTCAGGAGCCTTGAACCAGGTTTCTGTCACTGCACAGATATCGATTTGCTCCATACTGAGGAGTGCCTCGAGTGCGTGCATCTTTAGGTTTAGACTTCTGGCGTTGAGTAGCATTACCCTTAGTTTTTTATTCTTTGTATTGTCTTAGTAGGTGGGTTTGTCTTTTGAGCCTTGCCTAAAAAAGGCACTATGGGGGTGGCAAGAGCCTTGGCCAGTATTCGAAAGCTCAGGGGTGACAGGTGCAAGCCATCCCTGGTGAAGCAACGTGGCTTGTCTAGCATGTCGTTCCAAGCTGACAGACACTGGATCCCCTTTGAATGACACCAGTAGCTTAGTCAATTTTTGAAGACTATCATTTTGTCTCTATACTGTGGCATCATTCTAGGTGAGGGCAGGATGCTACTCAGGGTCAGGGTCATACAGGCCTAGGCTACATGATCAGAGAGCTTCTCTATGTCTCTTTTCATGTAGTACAGGGAGGTACATCTCAAGTCGTTCACATCAGCATGGACAATGACAGAGTCGTATTTGTACTTGCTGTGTAGTGACCTGAGTGCTTGAGTTATGTGGCGGATCCTGGCACCCGACAGGCAACTTACAGTGACCTTCTATATGTTCAGTCTGGTGAGTGGGACATCAGTGTGTCTGACGATAGAGTCACCTATTACTAGTGTATTAAGGGTGTCGTTTGGCCTTAAGGGCTGTGACTGTGTGGCACACTGTCTATGTGGTGTATGTGTATGGTTTATGTTGGGTAGTGAGTGCTTGTGTGTCTGCTTAGGAGGTCTCTGCTGTTTTGGTAAGTTTTTATTTAGAGCCTCCGAGTATGTCTTTGTGGGTTTATGTGCCATGTTTTCAGGTGTGATTAGTCTATGTGTGACTGGTTTTGAGGTGCATGTGTTTACCTTCTCCTCCTGACTGGCGGCACCAGTCTTGGGTTGAGAGAGAGCTTAGCCTCCAGTTTGGCTGTATAGTTTCATCTCTTGCATACATTAGAGGTTGATGGTAGGAGGAGGGGGTTGTCTGTGTACATGAGGCAATTGTAACATTGCCTCAGGATTCCCAGGTTCACCAGCTGGACTGGAGAGTATGACTGAAACTGCACTTTGGACATGCCTGGAGAGTTTTAAATATTGTTTTTTGGGAAAATCCGGAGCCTATTACTATTTTCCCTTCCTAGTTTGTCTCACTTTGCAGTTTGCTTCACCCTCTTTGACTATTATTTCAAAAGGGGCTTGCTACCTGGCAAGTTATTTGTTCTCACCGGTTAGTGCTGGTAAGTGCTACCATGGAATTAAGAAATAAAGCTTTTGAGTTCGAAAAAGGCAATTTTCAACAGACACTTAACTGAAAGTGTTACATAATTGACTTACATATGTTCCTGCTGCAAAGGACCTATTGGTACATACTTTTAGATTTCACAATGTATTTATGATGTTTAAAATTGAAAATGCATTTTAGAAGATGTGACTGTATTAAAAAATAGTTTCCTTAGCTCAACTGAAAAATTATTTTTAACCCGCAGCTTCTAAGCATGCTTTCTATGTCTGGCTCTATGGTTTTGAATGATATTAAAATTATATGGTCAGTAGAATCCATATGTATTATAATTTGACTCTAAATGAAGGTAAGACTCCAAAAGTACTTAGAAATACTTCTCCACTATGCATTATGAAGGTTAACAAGGGAGAGGGTTTCATCTTAATGAACCAAACTGATTATATAGCAACCATTAATAGTGTGCTGCATGATGAAAGGTATTATAAAGTTATTTCAATATGAGATATTGGTGCAGTGTATAAGAAAAGAGATGAATACTTAATGGATTCGGAAGCAAATATTATTGGCTACTTGTCTGATTTCATTAATGATGAGAAATTGAAAATAGCAGCTTTGTTTGGCATACTGAAGACACAAAAAGTACAGTTGTGTAAGTAAACTTTGATCACTGCTGCAGTAACCTTAGCTATATGGTTTATATTCCGCCAATGATGTAACAGTCATGCAGCTTCCAAAGCTTTAGGGCACCATATATGGGTCCAAACTGGGAGGCAGTTTGAGCTGAGTTAACTAAAAGACAAGTTTGGATACAAAGCATTTCAGAGCTGTCCTGCCAAAAAGAGAGGGAGGCTGCTAAATCCTGAAAGGGCAAAGCTAGGAACAACAAAAAATAAATGTCTACACCCTGGTATAAAACAAACACTATAAAACAAGGGGGATGGAGGAAGGGAGTGGCTACTGATATGCCTTATGACTGTGACATTGTCTGTAACCACTTAATGAGGTACCAGGGACAAATGATGGGTCAGAGAGTTGAGTGTGTTGATCAGGGCAAACCCTTTCTTGATATTTATGTGCTTGCATCTGTCCTTGGAGTCCCACGCCTCCTGCACTTTTATTCCTCCTGAAACTGCTTTCCAAGCAAAGTCCAAGGCATCTGTAGTGACTGACTGCTTTGGCGCAGATAGGGAGACGGTAAGACCTGCATTTAAGGATATCAATTGTCTCCACAAATGATTTCTCTTTTGACAATCCCAGCACTGGGATTTAAAAAGATAAAGTTCACAAATGACTGTAAACTAGGAGCAGTCACTACATCCCCACAAGATGAGTAAACCCATCAGGAAGGTCTAATACAGACAAACACTTGGTGCCATGGCTTAAAACTCAATACCAAGAAATACATTATAGTACCCTATGGGAAGTCTGCCACCCAGGGTTACTATGTCATCAATAATCATCCTTAAAAGTCGATTCACTAGTCAGAGATCTGGGAACTCATGTAGCTTTGGACCAGCAAGCGTGCAAGGTATTAAGAAAATTCTGCAATGTTGCTCAATGTTTTAGCCATGGCATGGCATCTAGGTCCAGAGAGGTCACCATACCACAGTACTGGGCCCTCATCAGACCTGTCATAGAGTATAATGCCCCCTTCAGTATTTACCTGACCAGACACATGCAACAAGTGGAATCTCCATAAAGGTTCCTTACAAAAAGAATACAGGGAGTAAACACAATGTCCTACGCTGATCATCTCAAAGTCCTGTCTCTTTACTTGGTATCATATAGACTTCTAAGAGGTGATATATGCCTGTCATAAAAGGCATTCTCCTGTTTTGATGAATCTTTTGCACATCTGCAAAATAAACAACATCAAAACTAGTAGATTAAAGGAACTAAATTTTGCATATGACATAAGTAGGTCATGTTGGAGAGACTCATATGTTTCTCAAAGAATTCCCATCCTCTGGAACAAGCTCCCCGTCCATGTGAAGCAGAGTTCCTCCCCAACCCTATTTAAGTGCAACTTTGCCCAGTGGATGGGTAATCAGAACTTCACCCCTGGTATGCCTTCTATGTTTATGATGGAGAGAGAGACAGTATATTAACTCCTATATAAATCAAATTTGTGGGTCACATTTGAGTTTCTCGGCTAGGTTTATAAAGGCCTTAGTGGTTGTTAGTCTAGTATACACCTGTAAACCAATGAACCTTGGAGCATAGCAGCCAAACACTAAATCTCTAACTAAGGGTGAATTTAAAACCTCAACTTTAGCATAATTTGGCAGGTTTTGGGAATGCAGCCATAGAAACCTCTCCAAGGTGGTACCAGTAACCATATCCCTGGAAGAAGTATCAACAGAGTCATACACATTCTGTAAACAATGAGTAGTGACCTGTGCAACAGATGAAACTAAGGTATTTAAAGCAGATTTTGCCTATTAAGAAGAAACTGCAGACAAAATATTCATCATATTTTCACAATTAATCAGAACAAACTCTAATATATGAGCATGACAATTCAAAATTCAGAGGTATACATTTTCCCCATACCTATCAGTAATTTCCCCATCCTTATCAGAAAGAGCGGGATGCAACAGTGGGACCAGCTAGAGCTATAGCTGCTGGGTTAGGCTGTGTATAAAAACGTAGAAATACTGAGGAACTTCAATTATTCTTTGTGCCTTGTTAGTGACAGTTGGCTGACTATCAGGAAAATTGTAGGTAATTATACACATACCCCCTAAAGCAGACTTTGCTTGTTTGTTTATTTATTTATTTATTTATTTATTTTGTGGCAGGAGGAAGAAGAACCAAACATGGGGCTGGTAGTCAGTTCCATGTTTAAGCTAAAAATGGTGCTTCTTTCTTGGAGAAGACAAACAGCAAATGCTCCTACCTGTCTATAAAAGTTACTTTTTTGATGGGAAACCACAGTAAAAAGCATTTTAAAACACTCGCCCCAACAAAAGAAAAACAAATTCTTTTTTTTTTCCACAGAAAAAGATGTTTTAAGTTACATTACAGCAGTTTTAAAGTGACAGGAAAAACAAGCTCTCCATTTAAAGGTTTATTACAGTCTTGTGGCAGTCCATTAAAACACAATGTTCCTAGAAGAAGACAGTGATAAAACAGTAACAGAATTAAAAAAAAATGGAAGTTTTTTCCTGAAGAGAACTTATCTGTCTAGCAAAGGAACAACACAAGCTGACAACAGATTCTCTAAAGCCTCAGAGAAAAAGTATACTCAGTGGCAGTAAAGCTCTGGAGAGCGTTGTTCCCAAACTTGTCGTTTGGTCAGCTCAACTTGAGCTGCCTGACAGTTTAGGTACATGGAAGGTGCCCTGAAGCTTTGGCAGCTAGCCAGCAGTTTTATTCTTGTCAGGATATAACCTATATAGCTAAGGCTACTGCAGCAGTCATCAATATGATGACCATATGGGGAATTTCCACCATTCAAATCCATTATATCTGCTGGTGGGTTGTTGATAACATCTAAAGCTCTAATTTTTTGAAGATTATGTCTTTTATATGAGATTCTTGCCACTGTACTTTAGTCAGCTAAGGTAATTTAAAAAGAATGCTTCTATAGAAAATGAATTTGCAGTTGTCGATGTTGTCATTATATATGTGTATTCTTCAAAGTGAAAGAATTAATCTAGTTAGAGATTGTCAAAATGTCCCAGTTCTACAAATCTACATAAGGTAATTTTATATTTACTTTTAGAACTAATGGTTTCCAATTATATATATATATATATATATATATATATATATGTATATTTATAGAGAAATATGAGTGTTGCCATGGGATCCATTTGTTCCTTTTTGTGAATACAGTTATAACACAACAGGATGATTAGATTCTTTATGTCTCAGTCGTTTGATGAAGTGAAATTATGTGGTCATTATATTGATAATTTGTTATTGTATTGGCAAGAACACCAGTGTAGTTTGATTTTTTTTTTAATTTTAACTCTTCAACAAATTTCTTAAATTTTCCATGTGTACTGAGCTGAGAAGATATATTTTTAGATATTCATATTGTTTTCGAAGCCAACTTTCATAAATAACATTTTAGATGCTGACAACTTCCATCCTGGTTACTTGTAAAGAAATGCACTAATGTTATAATTAGCAAGTACCTCACGATTAACTTCAAAAAATTTCAGATTTTTTTTTTTTGCAAAAAGAGGAATGTTTTAAATACTTGTCTTTATTAAAAAGCTACGCAGAAGAATTTATTTAATAAGCTGGCCAATTAAGTCATTCTACACAGTACAGACTAATTCTGAAAATAGAATTGCAACTTGAAACAGCCAACAGTAAAGATACTAAGTCAGATTTGTGAATTGTACTGACCTTTAGTATAGATATTAAGGCAATCATGAGAATTATTAATAATTGGAAGGTAGTTATGGGAAATTAGTTCCTATATAACTTATCAGATGATGGCCCAAAGTTAGTTTATAGAAACAAGTATTATTTTAAATTGATGTACCAACATGCTCACTCAACCTAGTGGATTACTTTGAAAAGGCTACCAAAGCAATGGATGAAAGCAAATGGTACACATAGCATACCTTGACAAGGACAAAGCATTTGACACATTTCCCCCCTCAGGCTTTTTAGAAAAGTTAAATAAACTGGGAATAAACCCCTATGTCATCCACATGGATTGCCAACTGGCACACATATAGGATGCAGATAATCAATATAGGGGAAGTTACCTCCACAAAGAGATCAGTCTCCAGTGGAATTCCTCAGGGTTCAAAGCTGGGACTTTTCATGTTTGGAGTCCACTTTTCTGAAGTAAAAGCCAATACCAAAAGGGTCTGGCTGACTAAGTTTGCAGATGACTGCAAGCTAGAAGCAGTTGCTGAAAATCCAAATGACGGTTTGTCTCAAATACATGACCGGTGCCAAAATCATGGACTGAAACTAAATGCCAAAAAATGCATAATTGTAAAGTTTGAAAAGTCATCTTCCCCAGGGAACTACCGCATTAACAATGCAACCCTAAGAGATGACCCACTTGTTTAGAATTTGGGAACTTATATGGACAGTTACTTAAGTTTTGACCAACATGCCTCTATTGTTGTAAGAAAGTCCTCCTATATTACACAGCTTATAAACAAAAGGATTGTGTCTAGTACTAGGGATGTCATTGTACCCCTTTACTCAGCACTCATTAAGCCAGTCATTGAACATAATGAACCCTCTGACACATTTAAAACAGATTCCTTCAGCTGGTACTGCCTTTTTATTTATTTTATTTATTGACATTTGTTAACCAGGCTGGTCCAGCTGGGCGTATGTGCCACTTTCAGTGGAGACCCAAGGAGAAAAGCTCCAAACAAAACACAAACAGTTTACAGAGAATTAAACATTTGAGTCAAAAATATGGTCAAAACCAGTTATACAAAAAACAAAGCAGAAACGGAA
>NC_056743.1:70519741-70532241 GCF_019279795.1 Protopterus annectens
TCATAAGACAAATATTACCATACTTTTTCAATATTTGAAAATGCTAGGACTTATATTTGTTAATTTAGGTATAGTTTTGAATTTCAGTAATGTAGTCATGGCCATTTCTTAGAATGTAAGTGATGAAAATAAGCACGCATCATGGATTCCTAGGAAGTATGTTCTTATTTCAGAATAAAAGTGACTAAATCTTCCAGGGACCTGTCTCTGTAATGCTACCTGAATGTATTTATAATTCTTGTCCCTATTATCATAGTGAAGGCCTCTGCTATGGGAACCACTGTGGGTACTGAGGTCAGTAAGCACGCTGCTGCATAAGCAACACTTATAGCCGCCCACTACTGCTACTTTTGCTACCATACAGAATTTGATGAACTCATGAAAAGAACTCGCTAGCACCACCTCCCACTGTCACTGCCAGGTCACTAAAGAGATGGACACTACATCTCCCAATTCCTCTGCTCATTGTCATATACAGACTGTGACTGAAAGCAATATGTGGGTCACTTCTTGTCTCTTTTGTCCCCTTGGAACATCATTTAACTGGCCCATCCCCTAGAAAAGTAATCCACACTACGTATACCAGCTTATGTTATATCCCCTGGACTTACTCTGGTATTGCTGGGGCTAGTTGTGGATACTAAGGGTGTCCTGTGGCCTCAGTTGTCTTTGCATCTGTCCTAACTCACTGTCTTCCCTGCCTCCCATGCTCATCCATTACATCTGAGGGCAACTCCCTTCTTTGGACCACATTTCCCCTAAGGGGGCATCACTGACAAATGCCCTCTTACCTGGGATAGACTCATCCTTTACTCTGTGCAACTCAGTCACTTGCCCAAAGAGCTAATGGAACCTGGATCAACTGGGCCATAATCATTATCCCTGCATGCCACAGGGCTACTAGGTGCCATCTCATTGTGGTCATTGTGAACATGAGGAATTCTTATTTTTCTTATGTCATGTTTTGAAGTTTATTTTAAATAAATACTATATTAACTCACACTATGTTGCAGTGCTGTGTTTTAGGAATGGTGTACTCTTGCATCACACAGTACTTCCTGGATCACATGACTACTGCATTTGATATCATTATTACTGACGGAGAAGGAGGACTGATCATACCTCTTAACTGTACAGATTTTTGCCTCATATTTTTGGTCCATATTTCCTAAAATTGTAGTTTTCTGGCAAGCCACTGACAAATCATTAAAGACTGAAGTCAGAAAATAGTGACAGACAGTTGAATTTCAGACTTCATACCCTTCCGAAAATTCATGATAATACAAAACCTGTCATTCTATTAACTTTCTAAGTTTGTGAGAGGAGTATTTAAAAATTGTCCCTATTTTTCGGCCTTTGTCCACCATTAATTATGGCTTTGTACAGATTTATTGATCGAAGAGGTTGAGGGGTATGGAAATGATTTGCTGTATGCAAGTGGTATAAGGCAATATGGAGGTGCTTGTACAGCAGATAGGATAGCACTGGGTGTCAGCTGTTACGCCACATTTTCCAATGTGTAACTCTTTCTGCTATCTTACAACCCTCTGAAATATTCTTCACCCTTTTTCTGTTAACATAAAGCTGCAGATGTTAGATGTGCACAACACAAGAATGAATTATTGTTTTTATTATTTTTGCACACATCTGGCTTGTGTTGCATGCATACAACAACAGGCTTGGAACCCGAGAATGAAATCCAATAAATTTATTCAGGTTAACGCTTTCATCTGGTGACCATCACCAGACTTCATCAGACACCATTAAAAAGTTAGTTCCATTATTATAAGAAAGGGAAGCCTGGTGGCAGGTATTTTTAAATGCCTATTTTCTACCGGGCTTAAATGATACAGTCTCTATTTCCAGTTTACTAAAACTGAAAGCTTATGATAGATGAAGTAATTCGTCAATTATAATATAATATAACAAAATATTGGTAGTTTTTACATCTATATTTTTCATAATATACATTATTATATGTATAGTTATTAAAAGTCCGTTTTTGGGGGGTTTGGATATTAGTGTATAGATATATGTATATGTGGTTAGATTTGTTTATTACTTTAACTATGATTGTTAAATTTGAACTAATATTTCAGTATTTTCATTGGTTGGTTTGTGTGCTGCTGGTTTTAAACGATTGGTTTTATGGGAATAAATATGGATGTAACTTTTTAATGGTTCTGATGAAGTCTGGCGATGGTCACCAGATGAAAGCGCAAACCTGAATAAATTTATTGCATTTCATTCTCGGGTTCCAAGCCTGTTGTTGTCTGTATTTGTACTAGTTTTATTTGTGGTTTGGGAGGGTGGCCTAGTGGTTAAGGTGTTTGCCTTACAAACACAAGGTGTGGGGTTTGAGCCTCACAAGGGATAATTGGCTAGGCTTAAAATGGTTCACAAGGGCAGTTAGCTTAGTACTAATCTATGAATCTATGAACCTATGGTGTCGGAGGTCCTGTGTTGTATGCATGTTAGTGATTGAAAACTCAAGTGTAAAACAAAAAAAGGTAACTGGTGTGCTCTCTCTTCTGATTATGCCTTTTATCATATGGTATATCCTTTTGCATGATCATGTACTGGTATTATTGTAGCTTGACTGCTGCAGTGCTGACCTGCATCTCATCCAGTAGATGCAGATGTCCGTCAGAGTACTGACAGGTACTGATATGTCATATCAGTTCTTTTAGTAGATGCAGATCCCCATCAGAGTACCGACAGGTACCTTTTGATATGCTCATATCAGTTCTTTTAGTAGATGCAGATCTCTGTCAGAGTACTGATAGGTCCCTTTTGATATACTCATATCAGTTCTTTTCCATGGGAGTTGCATTCATTGCTGAAGGAGCATTAGTCGGTATTGATGACTCTGTTTTTGATGTTTACACTTCTACACAACCAGGATCCACTCTGCTTCAAGGAATTTTTGGTTCCCTAATCTGTGATTCAGTATTACTATTCTGCTTGAGTGGAGCTGCTAGTGGTCCTATCTATGAACGTGGAATCATTTACCTGTCATTCATTAAGTCAAACTGCTGGTTTGTGGAGCTTTCATTCAGAAGGGTCTTGATAGATTCCTTATTTAAAAGAGTTCTTAATGCGACCAGAGATTGTTGGCAGTGACTCTTATCAATTGCTACTTTATCTGGCCCTGATTTTTTTAAATGTTGGACACAATTTTGCTAAAGATTGTATTTTTGTTAAGTACCTTATTCCTCACATTATCTACAGTGAGCTGCTATGAAAAAATGCTTATTTTAATTGTTTTGTGAAATGCCTAGGTTCAAGCACCTAAACAAAAAGTGAACTGCTATGATGAAAGTGGTTCTTTTAATTAAATACACAAAACACACAAAGTCCACAATAAACTAGGAGCACTATACAGAAATAAGCAACTTCTCACCAAAGCAGCAAAGATTTCAATAGCAAATTCCCACCTTATCTCCACCCTACTTTATGCCTGTCCAATATATACCAACCTAAGGCAATGCGATTTAAACAAGCTAGAGACCTGCTACAACAAAATCACCAAATTCGCCACAGGGGCATCCTACCATAGTCACCACTGTCTCTCACTTGCTGAACTGGGCTGGCTTGAACTCCCTCTCCTCCTTCAATGGTATCAACTTTCACTTGCCCACAAACTAGTAAATCGTTCACTAAATGTCCCATTCCTCCAGAATCTACTCCAACCCTATCGCACCACCAGACCACTAAGATCCAGCAACAAAAAATCACTTGCAGATCACTAAAGCCAATAACTCTGCTGGTGAAGCCCTATTCTCTTGCACCATAGCCAAATTATGGAACTCCCTTCCACCCACAATTACCTCCATACCATCATGCACCCACTTCAAAACTTTACTAAAAGCGCACCTAAAAACATGCTGGCTATGCCCTTTCAATTCCCACTCTAATATCACCCACCCCATCCAACCACTACCTTTCTTTCCACTCCACTAACTACCTTGATTATAGCAAGCTCAGATGCTCATAAGCCAGTATTTATTTTACAGCAGGAACTTCTTCTTGTAACATTTGTTAATGTCTGTTATGTACTTCACAGATAAAGATTCTAGTTGTCTACTGATGTACTATGTTCTTCATCTGTAAATATGTTGTAAGTAATTGCTATGTAAATTGTTAATCGCTATGTAATCCAATGTAACTACTGTCTGTTTATTTTAACTGTGGAGCTTTTCTCCCCGGGCCTCCGCTGAAAATGGACCTACATCCAGTCGGACACTCCCGGTCAACAAATATAAATAAATAAATTAATTAATAAATAATTGTTTTGTAAGATGGTTCAATTCAAGTAGCTAAATAAGAGTTTACATTTTAAATATAATGAGAACCATTTGGTCTGAATATAACTTATATGTGTACAAAGACTATGTCACACTGAAAACAGCACTGGTGTGTATCAACAGCAAAGGCCAACAATGCTACAGAACCCATGAGCACAGCTCAGTGAAGTACAAAAACCTGAAACTAAAAATACCTGAAATAGAATACCTTGGCGAGAACACTGTAAAAGACTGAAAGATCAAAGTGACACATAAATCTGCTAAAATATTAAAATTGTCACAACTCCAAATATCATATTTAGAAAGGAGCAAGTCCTCTGTACCCCAAAAGTGGGATACTGTTCTCCAGACTCTCACTGTTTAACTATTTTATATCCATTTTATACCACATTTATAAAACATCCCTATGAGCTGGCCCAGTTGTTTGAGATTTGGGAATTTATGAGGACAGTGAACAAAGTTTTCACCAACGTGTCTATTGTAAGAAAGTCCTTCTATATTGCACAGCTTATAAAAAAGGGATTGTGTCTAGATTTAAGGATGTCATTGCCCCCCTTTACTCAGCCCCCATTAGGCACACAATGACCCCTTTGGCATGCATCTTTCCAGACATGTGCAACAAATGGAATGTCTGCAGAGATACCTTACTAAAAGGATACAAGGCCTAAACAGCATGTCTTACATGGACCAACTCAAAGTCCTGTCACTATACTCAGTATACTGACGACTGCTAAGAGATGACCCATGTCTGGCATACAAGCCATCCTTCAGTCCATTACTGATGAATTTACTGCACATCAGCAAGTCAAGTGGCATCAGAAAGACTCAGTCAAGGGATCTGAACCTCTTCTGCAGCATCAACAGAAAGGAGGGGCAGGCATATCTCGCAGAGGATACAGCTGCTGTGGAAGAGACACTCACTTCACACTGACCAAAGTTCATCCTTGTCCATATTCAAGCGCACTTTAGCTCTGTTGATAACAAACAGAACATTTACCACAGAACTGCCTCAAAATGCTTCATCCCATGCATGAGTCTCCTCAAATTATCTATAATATGAGCTCAGTCATTCTCATTAGTAGTAATGTATAATTATCGACCATATATGAGCTCAGTCATTCTACATTAGTAGTAATATATAATTATCGACCGTATATGAGCTCAGTCATTCTCATTAGTAGTAATATATAATTATCGACCGTATATGAGCTCAGTCATTCTCATTAGTAGTAATGTATAATTATCGACCGTATATAAGCTCAGTCATTCTACATTAGTAGTAATATATAATTATCGACTGTATATGAGCTCAGTCATTCTCATTAGTAGTGATATATAATTATCGACCGTATATGAGCTCAGTCATTCTCATTAGTAGTAATATATAATTATCGACCGTATATGAGCTCAGTCATTCTCATTAGTAGTAATGTATAATTATCGAATCGATATGAGCTCAGTCATTCTCATTAGTAGTAATGTATAATTATCGACCGTATATGAGCTCAGTCATTCTCATTAGTAGTAATATATAATTATCGACCTTATATGAGCTCAGTCATTCTCATTAGTAGTAATATATAATTATCGACCGTATATGAGCTCAGTCATTCTCATTAGTAGTAATGTATAATTATCGACCGTATATGAGCTCAGTCATTCTCATTAGTAGTAATGTATAATTATCGACCGTATATGAGCTCAGTCATTCTCATTAGTAGTAATATATAATTATCGACCATACTATAGATAAGGCCAATCTATAACCAAGTCAGATAGGTTATTTCACTGACAAAAGGAAAACTGGCAAGGACTAAAATGGCCTGCAAGGGCCTAGTATTTACCTCTGAACCTGTGAACCTATGAATTTTTGTAATGCACACATCTTGGGCCTGGGTATTCATAGACAAGGAGTAGAGATGCGAGGGAACATGTTATGATCTTTGTCCAGTGCACCTCCAGGGTCTACTGTTCTTCATAGACATGAATTGCAGAAGTCAATGATAGTATACAACACCCTTATGAATTTTACACAGGAACACTTTGTACACCAATGTATTCTAGGTGCTGCTGTCTTAGAATGTAAGCTAAAGTCAAGTAATGTGGCAGTGCTACATTGTGTAGTGATGTTTGGTGGAATATAATGATACATAATGCCATGCCGAGTAGTAGCCACTGTATTTTGACATGCTGCTGTACAGCACTGTACTATGGTGTGACATCATGCCTGACTGATTCATAAAGAAATCTCAGTCTTTAGGTATGGTGGAAGACCTGTGTTCATTACCATTCGTTTTATTTTACATTTGTATAGCAGGACAGAACACTGACCAATATCCACCAGTCTCACACTCAGCCCAGGATGCAATCAAATATACTAGCAACACATGCACTCAGTAAGACAATAGCATTTAGAAAAAAAAATGTTGTGCAAATAAATGAAGAGACACAAGCTGTATAACAGCAACTCCAGCAAAGTACTAATTGAATAGTTGCTTTGTCAGTAAAGGTATTGAAGTAAATAGCAGTAAGTAGAAACATTAGAAATAGAAAGAAGTAGGTGGTATCAGTTGGGATTTGGTGCTGCATGAGCTTCCATTGAAGGGAACTCACCACTATCACAGTGTGGGGGCAGAACAAGGTTGTATGCTATCAGGTTTGTTTGCACCATGATCTATTGCTATTAGTTTTGTTTGCACCTTAGATCATTCCACTACTTGTATAGACTTTCCTGCAATATAAATGGTGTTCTTGTTCCAGACTGAAAGAGAAGTGATCATAGCACCTTATTAGAAAAGCATGATTACGAGTGTCAGCATAGGCTGAGTACAGGGCAAGTCCCTGAGTTAAATGAATGTAGTAGTGTTATAAGTGGATTTGAACAATTGATTTTTATAGGTTAACCTTAGGTCATGTGATGTAGGTCATGTGATAAGGTTTTAGAATACAAATGGATGTCTTATTTGGTTATTGTGTATTCTGAAGAAATCATTTAGATATGAAAATGAAAGTACGTCAGTATAAATATATTTCTACAATTTTATTTGATCCAGTGTGGATATTTCACATTTATAGATTTTTATTTATTTGTTAAACTATTCACCAATTTGTTTGATATCCATGCAACAAATGTGTTGAGATTATCTGTTGCTTAGACAGTGTGTATATGTTTTTCAGAGCTGTTTGCAGTAAAATGAACCAGCAAGTAAGGGGGTTCACAGTGTACACAAATCATAAACATCTGTCTATACCCAGATGAACTCCCATAGTTATACTTTAATGGGACCAGTATATAGATTTGTGGTGGCTTGCATACAACCAAGAGGTAGGAACATCAACATGTTAAACTGATTCTTGGGATTCTGACATTAATCAGTATAGAGGGGACCAACCACAAGGTCTTGTCCATTTATGAATCACAAAAAAAAAAAAAGAAAAAAAAAAAAAGATTTCTGTATACTGCACAAGCTCTGCTCCATTGATAACATTGCCTTTGAGCATGGCCCTGAGAATATACAATCTGACTGTGAGATTAAAGTACTGGAGTACAGGGTAGCTTGTTCCCTTCCATATACAAAATTATATAGACTGTATCCATAGGCTTGATGTCAGCATTTCTGTGGACATTGTGTTTTACTAGTAAAATGCAATATCCTCAACATTACTGACGATACTGTATTTTTCTAGTAAAACACAACATCCCCAGCATTTCTGAGGACATTGTGTTTTACTCGTTTAAGTTTGGGATTGTGTGCTTCACTGAAGTGTTCTAGTAAATTCTGCATTGCTAGTCTACAGGTGATACTATGGAAAATAAACCTGAGCTAGAACTTTTCTTCTGTCAGTGACAGACAAGTTATTCTAATTATGTAAACTGGAGGCATAGCAAATGCTGTCTGTCAGACATCTGATTAGCATTCCATCCTAACAAGATTTAATGACCCTCATCAGTTTTTGCTTCATTCAAGGCTGCATGATGCGCTGCAGGTACAATATCAGCTTTAAGGAGACAAATCCTTGAAATAAACTGGTAACTTGATAGTCACAGTTGTGTGGCCTTTCATCAGCATTTTTCCTATCATATAAAAGTATTATGACTTTATGGATTAGGTCTCAGAATTTTACTTAACCTCTTAATCCAAACTGATGACATTAAGTAGGCCAAGACCATGTTATAGCCAGTGCAGTGCATTTCTTCCTAATCGTACAGCTTCATTCCTCTATCACTTGTTCCCTCCCCCTCCACTCTCTCGTTTATTTAATAATTCAGATGCTGTGCTTGAAACAGCTTGTGCACAGTCCTTTGTGCTCAAGGTCCCACGATGACGCACATACATGACTTCCCAAGCTCTGAAGTGAGGCAGAGCAGAAATACAAGGCATGATGAATTTATCATCTTTAACCCTTTCACTGACAGAATAATGTATAAAAAAACATACTGGGCCATCATTCAGGAAACACATTTGGCAATAATTTTAGAATTAATCCTCCAAAGTAAACACTTCAGAAAAACATCTTCACCTTCAGAACGTTCATTTTAATAAACTATATTTAACAGCAGAAAAGTCATGTTTTTACACTGGAGGTAGAAGCACTGAGGCAGTAATATTCGACACATTGAAAAGTACTGAACATGAATCGATATGCCAGGAGCAAATTTATAATGCTGCACCAAAAGAAATTTCATTTAAGAAGCAATATTATATTTCTGGAATTACATGACCCCACAGACATGAAATAAAAGCCTTGCTAATGCAATTTCGTGGGCAGTTCTGTTTTTTGGGTTTTGCAGTATATTATTTACAGGAAAAGGTCTATTAAGTACAATTGTTAATAAGACAGTCCCGATGTAATAGAGCTAATTAAAAAAAAAATACGAGAACATATTATTCTGACGTGCATTTTGGTTTCATTATGCTTTAGCTTCATAAAATGTACAGCATATAATCTTTTACATTTTCTTTTAAATGCAGAACTAGCATGACTAATCTTTCTAAATATCTCAGAAAAACTCCACCAATATTCAGTGTTTATAATTCCATATTTTATTAAAATATGATATTTGTTGACTGATAATATTAACGAGTTCCATTGTGTGGTCCTTGATTTGATTCTGTCAGTGTTCACTTGCATAATCTTTGACTCTTAAGCATGATGCTACCACTTAGTCTATATGACTGATAGGAGGAGACAATTTTGAGAATAGACATATACATGGTTAATAGAGGATTATGATTTCCAGTTATAACCTGCTCATTACATGTTTTTAAAATGGACATGAAGACATTCACTTGACAGAGTTTTAGCAAAGGTTAGTTAGTACCCTGAGCAGTGCCCTCATTTGTCATCCATAGATTGAACTGGCTAAACAAATCGACAGAATCGAGGACACTGTGGACTAAAACAAAAAAAAAAATGCTTGCTAATACTGTGGTCAGGGAACTGATTTGCATCAATTCTAAAGCAGAGATCATGCCACCTAATAGTTTGAGCCCAAGGCTGGACCTTCATATTGCCCTTCCTATATTTTTGCACCTCTAGAGAGAAACTCAAGAGTCTTAACCTCCATTCCAAAAGCACATAATAAATAGTTATGATTAAGGATGCAATCCTAATTCTTCATGAGTAAGTTTATTTTCCTATATGTGACAGCCCCATTAAACAAACAAACAAACAAAAGAAGCAATGCAAGATGCGTAACAGCTTTTAAAGCTGTTGGTAGTCAGTGGTACACTTCACCTCTGCCTGCGTTTTATCTGGCAACAGAGATAAGTTACAGCTTTTCTAGCTGATAGTTGCTTTCTGTTGTATTTGTCTGGAGTCTATCATCTGTGTGGCAATGTTTGGCTTGTTCAGTTCTATAAAAGTTCAGTTCTTATATACTAACCTGGCTATACAACATGGTTGTACTACATAGAATGTTCTGATTATGATCTGAAGTTGGGAAGAAAATAACTTTGTTATAGCCAGAACTGACGTATGAACCTTGCAATAACAAGCTTGTTCTAGCTACTTTTTTAAACATATGAAACTCATTATTAATCATAAATAGACAGAAGCCCCTACAGAACAGCAATGGAGATTTATGTCTCAGACAACAAAAGTGTGATGGAGCAAAATATATAACAGCTTTTAAAACCGTTGCTTGATTTTTTTTTGCTTCTATCTTCTTCTTTTTTCGGCTTTTCCTGTTAGGGGTCGTCACAGTGGATCACCTGTCCGCACATGATTGGCAGTGCAATTTTATGGTGTTGATTTGCCAGCCCGGCGCCCAACCCTCCACAGAAGTCACACACATGCATGCACACATACCTAGGGCCAATTTAGAGTGTCCAATCCACCTACAGCATGTCTTTGGGATGTAGGAGGAAACCAGAGCACCCAGAGGAAACCCACGCGACCACAGGGAGGATATGCAGACTCCGCACAGAAGGCACCCCAGCCAAGGATTGAACCAGAGAACCTTTTGCTGTGAGGCGGTAATGCTAACCACTGCACCACCGAGGCCACCCTGTTTTTTTTGCTTCCATACTTTTTTAAATTTCTAGTACATGAGGGACACTAAAAACTCCATAGGTATTACAAAGAATTATGACTGGGTCTGAAGTCATACTGTTTGTTTAATGTTCTTGAAATACATTCAAGAAATTCACTTCACAAGTTTTACTTCATGCTCAAGGTGAACTTCTTGAATCCATTTCTCAAAGATACTAACAAACGGTTATGACTGGTGACACGATCATAATCATTTGTGTTTTTCTCTTGTTTTTGGATCAGAACCAAAATATCCAATGTACTACAAATACGTGTTATGAAATCATTATTAGTTAAATTGTCAAAGTGACTATTCTTTCACACTTGAGCTCAATATGATAGTTAAAATTGCTGAATGTAGTAATAACATTCCAGTATGGGATCGGTGTTAAAGGTCCAGCACCACTCTCCAAACAAGTAAGGTTTAATGTCATCCAACTACAACTACCAATTTACATTTGATTCATATAACTATAGAAAAGGGATAAAACATTTTAAATCATCATTTGTATTCCTGACAATTTCATGTTAACAATTGTACTTGCACGTTGTGGTACTTGCTGAATTGGCATGAGGTCATGGAATCCCACGTTATCCTTAAATAGTCCCCCATTTGGCTCAAATTTCCTTTAAAAAAGGATTGTATGGAATTTCATATTGTGGTAACCATTTTGCAGAAATATACTTCTGTGGCCTTGGTTCCATGACCCTTTATGTTTAAGGTCAGCTGTTATCTGTCCTAGTAATCTGACCCTCACACTGCTAAGCTGCCACCCATCAGCTTCTTTAATCATTCATGGCAAGTTCAGTATTTTTTTTTGGTCATTTCCTAGCCTCTAGGATTGATAGCTGTCCAATACCTGAATTTCCATATCTAAAAACATACTCTTGGATATTTCTCTAAAATGTTGATATTTTCACTGCGGTATTTTAGCAGTTTACCTCTCTAGACCTATCATTGTCACTAGGCATGTCTATCCTGTAAAGTGGTTTAAAACAAGTTAACCTTCAGGAAGGAACTGCTTATTAATAGTGCATGCCTCACTAACTAATATTCTGAAATAATTATTCTAAAATCCCAGTTTCAAAATATTAACAATTGTCAAAGATACGTACCTACATTTAAGTTTTCAAAATTTTATTTCACTAAAGTACATTTTCCCTATTTTGGGCCCAGATTATCAATATGGCTTTTCTACAAAATCAGCTCTACCCATAACATTGCACAGCATCATCTTGAAATGGGACTTTGTATATGACTCATGAATTCTGCCTTTGCAGTGAAACTAGAAGTGCCACAAACCTTGAGATGGGACTCTAAGATAATTTTATCTGAAATCAGGCTTAAATATGTTTCAGTCAAGGTTGTGAACCTATGCTGATATGGCAAACATTTGCTCATAACATTTCCACTTTACAATATTTTAATCACAAGTTCAGCAGCAAAGTTTTGCAGCTGTTAGCATTACTGCATCATACCACATGATACTCCAGTGTGAGCACCTTGTTTGGTGAACCTACTACTCACTTTTGTCTAAGTGGATTTTTCCCTGTGTGGTTTGGTTTGTTCTCCTATTCCAAGCACATGCAGATAAATGAAATGGCGATCTTCCAAGATGTTCATAGGTGAGTGTATATATGTTACTGTGTGTGTGTGTG